>NW_026735176.1:0-160000 GCF_949786415.1 Peromyscus eremicus | reverse complement strand
ACTGCATGGGTTTCAACTCCATTTAGGACTACGAAACAAACGCTAGCTCGCCTTAAAAGAACCACACTCTGCTTTAGAGAAAAGAGCACTCTTCTACTCTACTGTGTTTCCTGTAGGGTCCAAACAGTGAGCTTGCTCAGAACAAAAGAACTGTGCTTCCTACACACACGGATAAGATCTAGTTCAACTCTGCATAGGAAACTGACAAGAACAGTAGCACCTATTCAGGGCAATACACTGTATTTGATGGGAACAGACGCGAGTGCTATTTGCACTGTGTATGGCAATGGGAGCACAATGTGACTTTCCTTACCAGAAAACAACTCTTGTTTGTAGGACCAGAAACTGCATGTGATTCAACTCCATTTAGGACTGGGAAACAAACGCTAGCTTGCCTTACAAGAAACACACTCTGCTTTAGAGAAAAGAGCACTCTTCTACTCTACTGTGTTTCCTATAGGGCCAGAACAGTAAGCTTGCTCAGAACAAAAGAACTGTGCTTCATACACACGGGCCATATCTAGTTCAACTCTGCTTAGGAAACTGACAAGAACAGTAGCTCCTATTCAGTCCAATACACTGTACTTGCTGGGAACAGCCGCGAGTGCTATTTGCACTGTGTATGGTATTTGGAGCGCAATAGTGACTCTTCTTACCAGAAAACAACTCTTGCTCATAGTACCAAAAACTGCCTGTGACTCAACTCCATTTAGGACTGGGAAACAAACGCGAGCTCGCCTTACAAGAAACACACTCTGCTTTAGAGAAATGAGCACTCTTCTACTCTACTGTGTTTCCTATAGGGCCAGAACAGTGAGCTTGCTCAGAACATAATAACTGTGCTTCCTAGACACACGGGCCATATCTAGTTCAACTCTGCTTACGAAACTGAGAAGAACAGTAGCTCCTCTTCACTCCAATACACTGTACTTGCTGGGAACAGCCGCGAGTGCTATTTGCACTGTGTATAGCAATGGGAGCACAATGTGACTTTCCTTACCAGAAAACAACTCTTGTTCGTAGGACAAGAAACTGCATGAGATTCAACTCCATTTAGGACTAGGAAACAAATGCTAGCTCGCCTTACAAGAAACACACTCTGCTTTAGAGAAATGAGCACTCTTCTACTCTACTGTGTTTCCTATAGGGCCAGAACAGTGAGCTTGCTCAGAACATAATAACTGTGCTTCCTAGACACACGGGCCATATCTAGTTCAACTCTGCTTACGAAACTGAGAAGAACAGTAGCTCCTCTTCACTCCAATACACTGTACTTGCTGGGAACAGCCGCGAGTGCTATTTGCACTGTGTATAGCAATGGGAGCACAATGTGACTTTCCTTACCAGAAAACAACTCTTGTTCGTAGGACAAGAAACTGCATGAGATTCAACTCCATTTAGGACTAGGAAACAAATGCTAGCTCGCCTTACAAGAAACACACTCTGCTTTAGATAAAAGAGCACTCATCTACTCTACTGTGTTTCCTATAGGGCCAGAACAGTGAGCTTGCTCAGAACATAAGAACTGTGCTTCCTACATACACGGGCCATATCTAGTTCAACTCTGATTATGAAACTGACAAGAACAGTAGCTCCTCTTCAGTCCGATACACTGTAATTCCTGGGAACAGACGCGAGTGCTATTTGTACTGTGTATGGCAATGGGAGCGCAATAGTGACTTTCCTTACCAGAAAACAACTCTTGCTCGTAGGACCAGAAACTGCATGTGATTCAACTCCATTTAGGACTGGGAAACAAACGCTAGCTCGCCTTACAAGAAACACACTCTGCTTTTGAGAAAAGAGTATTCTTCTACTCTACTATGTTTCTTATGGGGTCCGCACAGTGAGCTTGCTCAGAACAAAAGAACTGTGCTTCCTACACACACGACCATATCTAGTTCAATTCTGCTTAGGAACCTGACAAGAACAGTAGATCCTATTCAGTCCAATACACTGTACTTGCTTGGAACAGACCCATGTGCTATTGGTCCTGTGTATGGCAATTGGAGCGCAATAGTGACTATTCTTACCATAAAACAACTCATGCTCATAGGACCAGAAACTGCATGTGATTCAACTCCATTTAGGACTGGGATTCAAACGCTAGCTCGCCTTACAAGAAACACACTCTGCTTTAGAGGAAAGAGCACTCTTCTACTCTACTGTGTTTCCTATCGTGCCCAAAAACAGTGAGCTTGCTCAGAACATAATAACTGTGCTTCCTAGACACATGGGCCATATCTAGTTCAACTCTGCTTAGGAAACTGAGAAGAACAGTAGCTCCTCTTCACTTCAATACACTGTACTTGCTGGGAACAGACGCGAGTGCTATTTGCACTGTGTATGGCAATGGGAGCACAATGTGACTTTCCTTACCAGAAAACAACTCTTGTTCGTAGGACCAGAAACTGCATGTGATTCAACTCCATTTAGGACTAGGAAACAAACGCTAGCTCGCCTTACAAGAAACACACTCTGCTTTAGATAAAAGAGCACTCATCTACTCTACTGTGTTTCCTATAGGGCCAGAACAGTGAGCTTGCTCAGAACATAAGAACTGTGCTTCCTACACACACGGGCCATATCTAGTTCAACTCTGCTTAGGAAACTGACAAGAACAGTAGCTCCTCTGCAGTCCGATACACTGTAATTACTGGTAACAGACGCGAGTGCTATTTGTACTGTGTATGGCAATGGGAGCGCAATAGTGACTTTCCTTACCAGAAAACAACTCTTGCTGGTAGTACCAAAAACTGCTTGTGACTCAACTCCATTTAGGACTGGGAAACAAACGTGAGCTCGCCTTACAAGAAACACACTCTGCTCTAGAGAAAAGAGCACTCTTCTACTCTACTGTGTTTCCTATAGGGCCAGAACATTGAGCTTGCTCAGAACATAATAACTGTGCTTCATAGACACACGGGACATATCTAGTTCAACTCTGCTTAGGAAACTGAGAAGAACAGTAGCTCCTCTTCACTCCAATACACTGTACTTGCTGGGAACAGACGCGAGTTCTATTTGCACTGTGTATGGCAATGGGAGCACAATAGTGACTTTCCTTACCAGAAAACAACTCTTGCTCTTAGGACCAGAAACTGCATGGGATTCACCTCCATTTTGGACTGGGAAACAAAAGCTAGCTCGCCTTACAAGAAACACACTCTGCTTTAGAGAAAAGAGCACTCTTATACTCTACTGTGTTTCCTATAGGGTCCGAACAGTGAGCTTGCTCAGAACAAAAGAACTGTGCTTCCTACACACACGGCCATATCTAGTTCAAGTCTGCTTAGGAACCTGACAAGAACAGTAGATCCTCTTCAGTCCAATACACTGTACTTGCTGGGAACAGACACGAGTGCTATTTGCACTGTGTATGGCATTTGGAGCGCAATAGTGACTCTTCTTACCAGAAAACAACTCTTGCTCATAGGACCAAAAACTGTCTGTGATTCAACTCCATTCAGGACTGGGAAACAAACTCTAGCTCACCTTACAAGAAACACATTCTACTTTTGAGAAAAGAGCTCTCTTCTACTCTACTGTGTTTCCTATAGGGCCAGAACATTTAGCTTGCTCAGAACAAATGAACTGTGCTTCCTAGACACACGGGCCATATCTAGTTCAACTCTGCTTAGGAAACTGAGAAGAACAGTAGCTCCTCTTCAGTCCAATACACTGTACTTGCTGGGAACAGACGCATGTGCTATTTGCACTGTGTATGGCAATGGGAGCGCAATAGTGACTTTCCTTACCAGAAAACAACTCTTGCTCGTAGGACCAGAAACTGCATGTGATTCAACTCCATTTAGGACTGGGAAACAAACGCTAGCTCGCTTTACAAGAAACACACTGCTTTAGAGAAAAGAGCACTCTTCTACTCTACTGTGTTTCCTATGGGGTCCGAACAGTGAGATTGCTCAGAACAAAAGAACTGTGCTTCCTACACACACGGACCATATGTAGTTCAACTCTGCTTAGGAAACTGACAAGAACAGTAGCTCCTCTTCAGTCCAATACACTGTACTTGCTGGGAACAGACGCGAGTGCTATTTGCACTGTGTATGGCAATTAGAGTGCAATAGTGACTCTCCTTACCAGAAAACAACTCTTGCTCGTAGGACCACAAACTGCATGTGATTCAACGCGATTTAGGACTGGGAAACAAATGCTAGCTCGCTTTACAAGAAACACACTCTGCTTTAGAAAAAGAGCACTCTTCTACTCTACTGTGATTCCTACAGGGCCAGAACAGTGAGCTTGCTCAGAACAAAAGAACTGTGCTTCCCACACACGGGCCATATCTAGTTCAACTCTGCTTAGGAAACTGACAAGAACAGTAGATCCTCTTCAGTCCAATACACTGTACTTGATGGGAACAGACGCCAGTGCTATTTGCACTGTGTATGGCAATTGGAGCACAATAGTGACTCGTTTTACCAGAAAACAACTCTTGCTCATAGAACAAAAAACTGCATGTGACTCAACTCCATTTATTACTGGGAAACAAACTCTAGCTCGCTTTACGAGAAACACACTCTGCTTTTGAGAAAAGAGCACTCTTCTACTCTACTGTGCTTCCTATAGGGCCAGAACAGTGAGCGTGCTCAGAAAAAAAGAACTGTGTTTCCTAAACACATGGGCCATATCTAATTCAACTCTTCTTAGGAAACTGACAAGAACAGTAGCTCCTCTTCAGTATAATACACTGTACTTGCTGGGAACAGACGGGAGGGCTATTTGCACTGTGTATGGCAATGGGAGCGCAATAGTGACTTTCCTTACCAGAAAACAACACTTGCTCGTAAGACCAGAAACTGAATGTGATTCCACTCCATTTAGGAATGGGAAACAAAAGCTAGCTCATCTTAAAAGAAACACACTCTACATTTGAGAAAAAAGCACTCTTCTACTCTACTGTGTTTTCTATGGGGTCCGAACAGTGAGCTTGCTCAGAACAAAAAAACTGTGCTTCCTACACACACGGCCATATCTAGTTCAAGTCTGCTTAGGAACCTGACAAGAACAGTAGATCCTCTTCAGTCCAATACACTGTACTTGCTGGGAACAGACGCGAGTGCTATTTGCACAGTGTATGGCAATGGGAGCACAATGTGACTTTCCTTACCAGAAAACAACTCTTGTTCTTAGGACCTGAAACTGCATGTGATTAAACTCCATTTAGGACTAGGAAACAAATGCTAGCTTGCCTTACAAGAAACACACTCTGCTTTTGAGAAAAGAGCACTCTTCTACTCTACTGTGTTTCCTATAGGGCCAGAACAGTGAGCTTGCTCAGAACATAAGAACTGTGCTTCCTACACACACGGGCCATATCTAGTTCAACTCTGCTTAGGAAACTGACAAGAACAGTAGCTCCTCTTCGGTCCGATACACTGTACTTGCTGGGAACAGACGGGAGTGCTATTTGCACTGTGTATGGCAATGGGAGCGCAATAGTGACTTTCCTTACCAGAAAAAAACTCTTGCTCGTAGTACCAGAAACTGCATGTGATTCAACTCCATTTAGGAATGGGAAACAAACGCTAGCTCGCCTTACAAGAAACACACTCTGCTTTTGAGAAAAGAGCACTCTTCTACTCTTCTGTGTTTCCTATAGGGTCCGAACAGTGAGCTTGCTCAGAACAAACGAACTGTGCTTCCTACACACACGGCCATATCTAGTTCAAGTCTGCTTAGGAACCTGACAAGAACAGTAGATCCTCTTCAGTCCAATACACTGTACTTGCTGGGAACAGACGCCAGTGCTATTTGTCCTGTGTATGGCAATGGCAGTGCAATAGTGACTCTTCTTACCATAAAACAACTCTTGCTCATAGGACCAGAAACTGCATGTGATTCAACTCCATTTAGGACTAGGAAACAAACACTAGTTCGCCTTACAAGAAACACACTCTGCATTAGAGAAAAGAGCACTCTTTTCCTCTACTGTGTTTCCTATGGGGTCCGAAAAGTGAGCTTGCTCAGAACAAAAGAACTGTGCTTCCTACACACATGGCCATTACTAGTTCATTTCTGCTTAGGAACCTGACAAGAACAGTAGATCCTCTTCAGTCCAATACACTGTACTTGCTGCGATCAGACGCCAGTGCTATTTGTCCTGTGTATGGCAATGGCAGCGCAATAGTGACTCTTCTTACCAGAACACAACTCTTGCTCGTAGTACCAGAAACTGCATGGGTTTCAACTCCATTTAGGACTACGAAACAAACGCTAGCTCGCCTTAAAAGAACCACACTCTGCTTTAGAGAAAAGAGCACTCTTCTACTCTACTGTGTTTCCTGTAGGGTCCAAACAGTGAGCTTGCTCAGAACAAAAGAACTGTGCTTCCTACACACACGGATAAGATCTAGTTCAACTCTGCATAGGAAACTGACAAGAACAGTAGCACCTATTCAGGGCAATACACTGTATTTGATGGGAACAGACGCGAGTGCTATTTGCACTGTGTATGGCAATGGGAGCACAATGTGACTTTCCTTACCAGAAAACAACTCTTGTTTGTAGGACCAGAAACTGCATGTGATTCAACTCCATTTAGGACTGGGAAAGAAACGCTAGCTTGCCTTACAAGAAACACACTCTGCTTTAGAGAAAAGAGCACTCTTCTACTCTACTGTGTTTCCTATAGGGCCAGAACAGTAAGCTTGCTCAGAACAAAAGAACTGTGCTTCATACACACGGGCCATATCTAGTTCAACTCTGCTTAGGAAACTGACAAGAACAGTAGCTCCTATTCAGTCCAATACACTGTACTTGCTGGGAACAGCCGCGAGTGCTATTTGCACTGTGTATGGTATTTGGAGCGCAATAGTGACTCTTCTTACCAGAAAACAACTCTTGCTCATAGTACCAAAAACTGCCTGTGACTCAACTCCATTTAGGACTGGGAAACAAACGCGAGCTCGCCTTACAAGAAACACACTCTGCTTTAGAGAAATGAGCACTCTTCTACTCTACTGTGTTTCCTATAGGGCCAGAACAGTGAGCTTGCTCAGAACATAATAACTGTGCTTCCTAGACACACGGGCCATATCTAGTTCAACTCTGCTTACGAAACTGAGAAGAACAGTAGCTCCTCTTCACTCCAATACACTGTACTTGCTGGGAACAGCCGCGAGTGCTATTTGCACTGTGTATAGCAATGGGAGCACAATGTGACTTTCCTTACCAGAAAACAACTCTTGTTCGTAGGACAAGAAACTGCATGAGATTCAACTCCATTTAGGACTAGGAAACAAATGCTAGCTCGCCTTACAAGAAACACACTCTGCTTTAGAGAAATGAGCACTCTTCTACTCTACTGTGTTTCCTATAGGGCCAGAACAGTGAGCTTGCTCAGAACATAATAACTGTGCTTCCTAGACACACGGGCCATATCTAGTTCAACTCTGCTTACGAAACTGAGAAGAACAGTAGCTCCTCTTCACTCCAATACACTGTACTTGCTGGGAACAGCCGCGAGTGCTATTTGCACTGTGTATAGCAATGGGAGCACAATGTGACTTTCCTTACCAGAAAACAACTCTTGTTCGTAGGACAAGAAACTGCATGAGATTCAACTCCATTTAGGACTAGGAAACAAATGCTAGCTCGCCTTACAAGAAACACACTCTGCTTTAGATAAAAGAGCACTCATCTACTCTACTGTGTTTCCTATAGGGCCAGAACAGTGAGCTTGCTCAGAACATAAGAACTGTGCTTCCTACATACACGGGCCATATCTAGTTCAACTCTGATTATGAAACTGACAAGAACAGTAGCTCCTCTTCAGTCCGATACACTGTAATTCCTGGGAACAGACGCGAGTGCTATTTGTACTGTGTATGGCAATGGGAGCGCAATAGTGACTTTCCTTACCAGAAAACAACTCTTGCTCGTAGGACCAGAAACTGCATGTGATTCAACTCCATTTAGGACTGGGAAACAAACGCTAGCTCGCCTTACAAGAAACACACTCTGCTTTTGAGAAAAGAGTATTCTTCTACTCTACTATGTTTCTTATGGGGTCCGCACAGTGAGCTTGCTCAGAACAAAAGAACTGTGCTTCCTACACACACGACCATATCTAGTTCAATTCTGCTTAGGAACCTGACAAGAACAGTAGATCCTATTCAGTCCAATACACTGTACTTGCTTGGAACAGACCCATGTGCTATTGGTCCTGTGTATGGAAATTGGAGCGCAATAGTGACTATTCTTACCATAAAACAACTCATGCTCATAGGACCAGAAAATGCATGTGATTCAACTCCATTTAGGACTGGGATTCAAACGCTAGCTCGCCTTACAAGAAACACACTCTGCTTTAGAGGAAAGAGCACTCTTCTACTCTACTGTGTTTCCTATCGTGCCCAAAAACAGTGAGCTTGCTCAGAACATAATAACTGTGCTTCCTAGACACATGGGCCATATCTAGTTCAACTCTGCTTAGGAAACTGAGAAGAACAGTAGCTCCTCTTCACTTCAATACACTGTACTTGCTGGGAACAGACGCGAGTGCTATTTGCACTGTGTATGGCAATGGGAGCACAATGTGACTTTCCTTACCAGAAAACAACTCTTGTTCGTAGGACCAGAAACTGCATGTGATTCAACTCCATTTAGGACTAGGAAACAAACGCTAGCTCGCCTTACAAGAAACACACTCTGCTTTAGATAAAAGAGCACTCATCTACTCTACTGTGTTTCCTATAGGGCCAGAACAGTGAGCTTGCTCAGAACATAAGAACTGTGCTTCCTACACACACGGGCCATATCTAGTTCAACTCTGCTTAGGAAACTGACAAGAACAGTAGCTCCTCTGCAGTCCGATACACTGTAATTACTGGTAACAGACGCGAGTGCTATTTGTACTGTGTATGGCAATGGGAGCGCAATAGTGACTTTCCTTACCAGAAAACAACTCTTGCTGGTAGTACCAAAAACTGCTTGTGACTCAACTCCATTTAGGACTGGGAAACAAACGTGAGCTCGCCTTACAAGAAACACACTCTGCTCTAGAGAAAAGAGCACTCTTCTACTCTACTGTGTTTCCTATAGGGCCAGAACATTGAGCTTGCTCAGAACATAATAACTGTGCTTCATAGACACACGGGACATATCTAGTTCAACTCTGCTTAGGAAACTGAGAAGAACAGTAGCTCCTCTTCACTCCAATACACTGTACTTGCTGGGAACAGACGCGAGTTCTATTTGCACTGTGTATGGCAATGGGAGCACAATAGTGACTTTCCTTACCAGAAAACAACTCTTGCTCTTAGGACCAGAAACTGCATGGGATTCACCTCCATTTTGGACTGTGAAACAAAAGCTAGCTCGCCTTACAAGAAACACACTCTGCTTTAGAGAAAAGAGCACTCTTATACTCTACTGTGTTTCCTATAGGGTCCGAACAGTGAGCTTGCTCAGAACAAAAGAACTGTGCTTCCTACACACACGGCCATATCTAGTTCAAGTCTGCTTAGGAACCTGACAAGAACAGTAGATCCTCTTCAGTCCAATACACTGTACTTGCTGGGAACAGACACGAGTGCTATTTGCACTGTGTATGGCATTTGGAGCGCAATAGTGACTCTTCTTACCAGAAAACAACTCTTGCTCATAGGACCAAAAACTGTCTGTGATTCAACTCCATTCAGGACTGGGAAACAAACTCTAGCTCACCTTACAAGAAACACATTCTACTTTTGAGAAAAGAGCTCTCTTCTACTCTACTGTGTTTCCTATAGGGCCAGAACATTTAGCTTGCTCAGAACAAATGAACTGTGCTTCCTAGACACACGGGCCATATCTAGTTCAACTCTGCTTAGGAAACTGAGAAGAACAGTAGCTCCTCTTCAGTCCAATACACTGTACTTGCTGGGAACAGACGCATGTGCTATTTGCACTGTGTATGGCAATGGGAGCGCAATAGTGACTTTCCTTACCAGAAAACAACTCTTGCTCGTAGGACCAGAAACTGCATGTGATTCAACTCCATTTAGGACTGGGAAACAAACGCTAGCTCGCTTTACAAGAAACACACTGCTTTAGAGAAAAGAGCACTCTTCTACTCTACTGTGTTTCCTATGGGGTCCGAACAGTGAGATTGCTCAGAACAAAAGAACTGTGCTTCCTACACACACGGACCATATGTAGTTCAACTCTGCTTAGGAAACTGACAAGAACAGTAGCTCCTCTTCAGTCCAATACACTGTACTTGCTGGGAACAGACGCGAGTGCTATTTGCACTGTGTATGGCAATTAGAGTGCAATAGTGACTCTCCTTACCAGAAAACAACTCTTGCTCGTAGGACCACAAACTGCATGTGATTCAACGCGATTTAGGACTGGGAAACAAATGCTAGCTCGCTTTACAAGAAACACACTCTGCTTTAGAAAAAGAGCACTCTTCTACTCTACTGTGATTCCTACAGGGCCAGAACAGTGAGCTTGCTCAGAACAAAAGAACTGTGCTTCCCACACACGGGCCATATCTAGTTCAACTCTGCTTAGGAAACTGACAAGAACAGTAGATCCTCTTCAGTCCAATACACTGTACTTGATGGGAACAGACGCCAGTGCTATTTGCACTGTGTATGGCAATTGGAGCACAATAGTGACTCGTTTTACCAGAAAACAACTCTTGCTCATAGAACAAAAAACTGCATGTGACTCAACTCCATTTATTACTGGGAAACAAACTCTAGCTCGCTTTACGAGAAACACACTCTGCTTTTGAGAAAAGAGCACTCTTCTACTCTACTGTGCTTCCTATAGGGCCAGAACAGTGAGCGTGCTCAGAAAAAAAGAACTGTGTTTCCTAAACACATGGGCCATATCTAATTCAACTCTTCTTAGGAAACTGACAAGAACAGTAGCTCCTCTTCAGTATAATACACTGTACTTGCTGGGAACAGACGGGAGGGCTATTTGCACTGTGTATGGCAATGGGAGCGCAATAGTGACTTTCCTTACCAGAAAACAACACTTGCTCGTAAGACCAGAAACTGAATGTGATTCCACTCCATTTAGGAATGGGAAACAAAAGCTAGCTCATCTTAAAAGAAACACACTCTACATTTGAGAAAAAAGCACTCTTCTACTCTACTGTGTTTTCTATGGGGTCCGAACAGTGAGCTTGCTCAGAACAAAAAAACTGTGCTTCCTACACACACGGCCATATCTAGTTCAACTCTGCTTAGGAACCTGACAAGAACAGTAGATCCTCTTCAGTCCAATACACTGTACTTGCTGGGAACAGACGCGAGTGCTATTTGCACAGTGCATGGCAATGGGAGCACAATGTGACTTTCCTTACCAGAAAACAACTCTTGTTCTTAGGACCTGAAACTGCATGTGATTAAACTCCATTTAGGACTAGGAAACAAATGCTAGCTTGCCTTACAAGAAACACACTCTGCTTTTGAGAAAAGAGCACTCTTCTACTCTACTGTGTTTCCTTTGGGCCAGAACAGTGAGCTTGCTCAGAACATAAGAACTGTGCTTCCTACACACACGGGCCATATCTAGTTCAACTCTGCTTAGGAAACTGACAAGAACAGTAGCTCCTCTTCGGTCCGATACACTGTACTTGCTGGGAACAGACGGGAGTGCTATTTGCACTGTGTATGGCAATGGGAGCGCAATAGTGACTTTCCTTACCAGAAAAAAACTCTTGCTCGTAGTACCAGAAACTGCATGTGATTCAACTCCATTTAGGAATGGGAAACAAACGCTAGCTCGCCTTACAAGAAACACACTCTGCTTTTGAGAAAAGAGCACTCTTCTACTCTTCTGTGTTTCCTATAGGGTCCGAACAGTGAGCTTGCTCAGAACAAACGAACTGTGCTTCCTACACACACGGCCATATCTAGTTCAAGTCTGCTTAGGAACCTGACAAGAACAGTAGATCCTCTTCAGTCCAATACACTGTACTTGCTGGGAACAGACGCCAGTGCTATTTGTCCTGTGTATGGCAATGGCACTGCAATAGTGACTCTTCTTACCATAAAACAACTCTTGCTCATAGGACCAGAAACTGCATGTGATTCAACTCCATTTAGGACTAGGAAACAAACACTAGTTCGCCTTACAAGAAACACACTCTGCATTAGAGAAAAGAGCACTCTTCTACTCTACTGTGTTTCCTATACGGCCAGAACAGTGAGCTTGCTCAGAACAAAAGAACGGTGCTTCCTACACATGGGCCATATCTAGTTCAACTCTGCTTAAGAAACTGACAAGAACAGTAGCTCCTCTTCAGTCCGATACACTGTACTTTCTGGGAACCGACGCGAGTGCTACTTGCACTGTGTGTGGCAATGGGAGCACAATAGTGACTTTCCTTACCAGAAAACAACTCTTTCTCTTAGGACCAGAAACTTCATGTGATTCAACTCCATTTAGGACTGGGAAACAAATGCTAGCTTGCCTTACATGAAACACACTCTGCTTTTGAGAAAAGAGCACTCTTCTGCTCTACCGTATTTCCTATGGGGTCTGAACAGTGAGCTTGCTCAGAACAAAAGAACTGTGCTTCCTACACACACGGGCCATATCTAGTTCAACTCTGCTTAGGAAACTGACAAGAACAGTAGCTCCTCTTCAGTCCAATACACTTTGCTTGCAGGGAACAGACGCGAGTGCTATTTTCACTGTGTATGGCAATTGGAGCACAATAGTGACTAGTCTTACCAGAAAACAACTCTTGCTCGTAGGACAAAAAACTGCATGTGAGTCAACTCCATTTAGGACTGGGAAACAAACGCTAGCTCGCCTTACAAGAAACACACTCTGCTTTAGAGAAAAGAGCACTCTTCTACTCTACTGTGTTTCCTATAGGGCCAGAACAGTGAGCTTGCTCATAACATAAGAACTTGCTTCCTACACACACGGGCCATATCTAGTTCAACTCTGCTTAGGAACCTGACAAGAACAGTAGCTCCTCTTCAGTCCAATACACTGTACTTGCTGGGAAGAGACACATGTGCTATTTGCACTGTGTATGGCAATGGGAGCACAATACTGACTTTCCTTACCAGGAAACATTTCTTGCTCGTAGGACCAGAAACTGTCTGTGATTCAACTCCATTTAGGACTGGGAAACAAACGCGAGCTCACCTTACAAGAAACACACTCTGCTTTAGAGAAAAGAGCACTCTTCTACTCTACTGTGTTTTCTGTAGGACCAGAACAGTGAGCTTGCTCAGAACATAATAACTGTGCTTCCTAAACACACGGGCCATATCTATTTCAACTCTGCTTAGGAAACTGTCAAGAACAGCAGCTCCTCTTCAGTCCGATACACTGTACTTGCTGAGAACAGACGCGAGTGCTATGTGCACTATGTATGGCAATTGGAGCACAATAGTGACTCGTCTTACCAGAAAACGACTATTGCTCATAGGACCAAAAACTGCATGTGACTCAACTCCATTTAGGACTGGGAAACAAACTCTAGCTCACCTTACAAGAAACACACTCTGCTTTTGAAAAAGAGCACTCTTCTACTCTACTGTGTTTCCTATAGGTCCAGAACAGTTAGCTTGCTCAGAACAAATGAACTGTGCTTCCTAGACACACGGGACATATCTAGTTCATCTCTGCTTAGGAAACTGAGAAGAACAGTAGCTCCTCTTCAGTCCAATACACTGTACTTGCTGGGAACAGACGCTTGTGCTATTTGCACTGTGTATGGCAATGGGAGCACAATAGTTACTTTCCTTACCAGAAAACAATTCTTGGTCATAGGACCAGAAACTGCTTGTGATTCAACTCCATTTAGGACTAGGAAACAAACGCTAGCTTGCCTTACAAGAAACACACTCTGCTTTTGAGAAAAGAGCACTCTTCTACTCTACTGTGTTTCCTATAGGGCCAGAACAGTGAGCTTTCTCACAACATAAGAACTGTGCTTCCTACACACACGCGCCATAACTAGTTCAACTCTGCTTAGGAAACTGACAAGAACAGTAGCTCCTCTTCAGTCCGATACACTGTACTTGCTGGGAACAGACGTGAGTGCTATTTGCACTGTGTATGGCAATGGGAGCGCAATAGTGACTTTCCTTACCAGAAAACAACTCTTGCTCGTAGGACCAGAAACTGCATGTGATTCAACACCATTTAGGACTGGGAAACAAACGCTAGCTTGCCTTACAAGAAACACACTCTGCTTTTGAGAAAAGAGCACTCATCTACTCTACTGTGTTTCCTATGGGGTCCGAACAGTGAGCTTGCTCAGAACAAACGAACTGTGCTTCCTACACACACTGCCATATCTAGTTCAAGTCTGCTTAGGAACCTGACAAGAACAGTAGCTCCTCTTCAGTCCAATACACTGTACTTGCTGGGAAGAGACAGGAGGGCTATTTGCACTGTGTATGGCAATGGGAGCACAATAGTGACTTTTCTTACCAGAAAACAACTCTTGCTCGTAGGACCAGAAACTGCATGTGATTCGACTCCATTTAGGAATGGGAAACAAACGCTAGCTCGCCTTAAAAGAAACACACTCTGCTTTTGAGAAAAAAGCATTCTACTCTACTGTGTTTCCTACGGGGTCCGAACAGTGAGCTTACTCAGAACAAAAAAAGTGTGCTTCCTACACACACGGCCATATCTAGTTCAAGTCTGCTTAGGAACCTGACAAGAACAGTAGATCCTCTTCAGTCCAATACACTGTACTTGCTGGGAACAGACGCGAGTGCTATTTGCACAGTGTATGGCAATGGGAGCGCAATGTGACTTTCCTTACCAGAAAACAACTCTTGTTCGTAGGACCTGAAACTGCATGTGATTCAACTCCATTTAGGACTGGGAAAGAAACGCTAGCTCACCTTACAAGAAACACACTCTGCTTTTGAGAAAAGAGCCCTCTTCTACTCTACTGTGTTTCCTATAGGGCCAGAACAGTGTACTTGCTCAGTACAAAAGAACAGTGCTTCCTACACACACGACCATATCTAGTTCAATTCTGCTTAGGAACCTGACAGGAACAGTAGATTCTCTTCAGTCCAATACACTGTACATGTTGGGAACCGATGCCAATGTTATTTGCACTGTGTATGACATTGAGAGCACAATAGTGATTCTTCTTACCAGAAAACAAGACTTGCTCGTAGGAACAGAAACTGCATGGCATTCAACTCCATTTAGGACTGGGAAACAAATGCTAGCCCGCCTACAAGAAACACACTCTGCTTTTGAGAAAAGAGCACTCTTCTACTCTACTGTGTTTCCTATGGGGTCCGAACAGTGAGCTTGCTCAGAACAAAAGAACTGTGCTTCCTACACACATGGGCCATATCTAATTCAACTTTGCTTAGGTTACTGACAAGAACAGTAGCTCCTCTTCAGTCTAATACACTGTACTTGCTGGGAACAGACGCCAGTGCTATTTGCACAGTGTATGGCATTTGGAGCACAATAGTGACTCGTCTTACCAGAAAACAACTCTTGCTCATAGAACAAAAAACTGCATGTGACTCAACTCCATTTAGGACTGGGAAACAAACTCTAGCTCACTTTACAAGAAACACACTCTGCTTTTGAGAAAAGAGCACTCTTCTACTCTACTGTGCTTCCTATAGGGCCAGAACAGTGAGCTTGCTCAAAACAAAAAAACTGTGCTTCCTACACACAGCCATATCTAGGTCAAGTCTGCTTAGGAACCTGACAAGAACAGTAGATCCTCTTCAGTCCAATACACTGTACTTGCTGGGAACAGACGCGAGTGATATTTGCACAGTGTATGACAATTGGAGCGCAATGTGACTTTCCTTACCAGAAAACAACTCTTGTTCGTAGGACCTGAAACTGCTTGTGATTCAACTCCATTTAGGACTAGGAAACAAACGCTAGCTTGCCTTACAAGAAACACACTCTGCTTTAGAGAAAAGAGCACTCTTCTACTCTACTGTTTTTGCTACAGGGCCAGAACAGTGAGCTTGCTCAGAACATAAGAACTGTGCTTCCTACACACAGGGGCCATAACTAGTTCAACTCTGCTTAGGAAACTGACAAGAACAGTAGCTCCTCTTCAGTCCGATACACTGTACTTGCTGGGAACAGACGCGAGTGCTATTTGCACTGTGTATGGCAATGGGAGCGCAATAGTGACTTTCCTTACCAGAAAACAACTCTTGCTCGTAGGACCAGAAACTGCATGTGATTCAACTCCATTTAGGACTGGGAAACAAACGCTAGCTTGCCTTACAAGAAACACACTCTGCTTTTGAGAAAAGAGCACTCATCTACTCTACTGTGTTTCCTATGGGGTCCGAACAGTGAGCTTTCTCAGAACAAACGAACTGTGTTTCCTACACACACGGCCATATCTAGTTCAAGTCTACCTAGGAACCTGACAAGAACAGTAGATCCTCTTCAGTCCAATACACTGTACTTGCTGGGAACAGACGTGAGTGCTATTTACATTGTGTATGGCAATTGGAGCACAATAGTGACTCTTCTTACCAGAAAACAACTCTTGCTCATAGAACAAAAAATTGCATGTGACTCAACTCCATTCAGGACTGGGAAACAAACTCTAGCTCGCTTTACAAGAAACACACTCTGCTTTTGAGAAAAGAGCACGCTTCTACTCTACTCTGTTTCCTATAGGGCCAGAACAGTGAGCTTGCTCAGAAAAAAAGAACTGTGCTTCCTACACACAGGGGCCATATCTAGTTCAACTCTTCTTAGGAAACTGACAAGAACAGTAGCTCCTCTTCAGTCCAATACACTGTACTTGCTGGGAAGAGACGGGAGGGCTATTTGCACTGTGTATGGCAATGGGAGCACAATAGTGACTTTCCTTACCAGAAAACAACTCTTGCTCGTAGGACCAGAAACTGCATGTGATTCCACTCCATTTAGGAATGGGAAACAAACGCTAGCTCGCCTTAAAAGAAACACACTCTGCTTTTGAGAAAAAAGCACTCTTCTACTCTACTGTGTTTCCTACGGGGTCCGAACAGTGAGCTTGCTCAGAACAAAAAAAGTGTGCTTCCTACACACACGGCCATATCTAGTTCAAGTCTGCTTAGGAACCTGACAAGAACAGTAGATCCTCTTCAGTCCAATACACTGTACTTGCTGGGAACAGACGCGAGTGCTATTTGCACAGTGTATGTCAATGGAAGCGCAATGTGACTTTCCTTACCAGAAAACAACTCTTGTTCCTAGGACCTAAAACTGCATGTGATTCAACTCCATTTAGGACTGGGAAAGAAACGCTAGCTCGCCTTACAAGAAACACACACTGCTTTTGAGAAAAGAGCACTCTTCTACTCTACTGTGTTTCCTATAGGGCCAGAACAGTGTACTTGCTCAGTACAAAAGAACTGTGCTTCCTACACACACGACCATTTCTAGTTCAATTCTGCTTAGGGACCTGACAAGAACAGTAGATTCTCTTCAGTCCAATACACTGTACATGTTGGGAACCGACGCCAATGTTATTTGCACTGTGTATCACATTGAGAGCACAATAGTGATTCTTCTTACCAGAAAACAAGACTTGCTCGTAGGAACAGAAACTGCATGGGATTCAACTCCATTTAGGACTGGGAAACAAATGCTAGCTCGCCTACAAGAAACACACTCTGCTTTTGAGAAAAGAGCACTCTTCTACTCTACTGTGTTTCCTATGGGGTCCGAACAGTGAGCTTGCTCAGAACAAAAGAACTGTGCTTCCTACACACATGGGCCATATCTAATTCAACTTTGTTTAGGTTACTGACAAGAACAGTAGCTCCTCTTCAGTCTAATACACTGTACTTGCTGGGAACAGACGCGAGTGCTATTTGTACTCTGTATGGCAATGGGAGCGCAATAGTGACTCTTCTTACCAGAAAACAACTCTTGCTCTGAGGACCACAAACTGCATGTGACTCAACTCCATTTAGGACTGGGAAACAAACGCTAGCTCTGCTCCCAAGAAAGACACTCTGCTTTTGAGAAAAGAGCACTCTTCTACTCTACTGTGTTTCCTATAGGGCCAGAACAGTGCCCTTGCTCAGAACATAATAACTGTGCTTCCTAAACACACAGGCCATATCTAGTTCAACTCTGCTTTGGAAACTGACAAGAACAGCAGCTCCTCTTCAGTCCAATACTCTGTACATGCACGGAACAGATGCCAGTGCTATTTGCACTGTGTATGGCAATGGGAGCACAATAGTGACTCTTCTTACCAGAAAAATCTCTTGCTCGTAGGACCAGAAACTGAGAGGGATTCAATTCCATTTCTGATTGGGAAACAAACACTAACTCGCCTTTCAATAAAAGCACTCTGCTTTTGAGAAAAGAGCACTCTTCTACTCTACTGTGTTTCCTATGGGGTCCAAACAGTGAGCTTGCTCAGAACAAAAGAACTGTGCTTTCTACACACATGGCCATATCTAGTTCAATTCTGCGTAGCAACCTGACAAGAACAGTAGATCCTCTTCAGTCCAATACACTGTACTTCCTGGGATCAGATGCCAGTGCTATTTGCCCTGTGTATGACAATGGGAGCGCAATAGTGACTCTTCTTACCAGAAAACAGCTCTTGCTCGTAGGACCAGAAACTGCATGGGATTCAACTCCATTTAGGACTGGGAAACAAACGCTAGCTCGCCTTACAAGAAACACACTCTGCTTTTGAGAAAAGAGCAATCTTCTACTCTACTGTGTTTCCTATAAGGCCAGAACAGTGAACTTGCTCAGAACAAAAGAACTGTGCTTCCTACACACGGGCCATAACTAGTTCAACTCTGCTTAGGAAACTGACAAGAACAGTAGCTCCTCTTCAGTCCAATACACTGTACTTGCTGGGAACAGACGCGAGTGCTATTTGCACTGTATATGGCAATGAGAGCGCAATAGTGACTTTCCTTAACAGAAAACAACTCTTGCTCCTAGGAACACAAACTGCATGTGATTCAACTCCATTTATGACTGGGAAACAAACGCTAGCTCGCCTTACAAGAAACACACTCTGCTTTTGAGAAAAGAGCACTCTTCTACTCTACTGTGTTTCCTATGGGGTCCGAAGAGTGAGCTTGCTCAGAACAAAAGAACTGTGATTCCTGCACACACGGCCATATCTAGTTCAATTCTGCTTAGGAACCTGACAAGAACAGTAGATCCTCTTCAGTCCGATACACTGTACTTGCTGGGAAAAGACACGAGTGCTATTTGCCCTGTGTATGGCAATGGGAGCACAATAGTGACTTTCCTTTACCAGAAAAAAACTCTTGTTCGTAGGACCAGAAACTGCATATGATTCAACTCCATTTAGGACTAGGGAACAAACGCTAGCTCGCCTTACAAGAAACACACTCTGCTTTTGAGAAAAGAGCACTTTTCTACTCTACTGTGTTTCCTATAGGGCCAGAACAGTGAGCTTGCTCAGAACATAAGAACTGTGCTTCCTACACACACGGGCCTTATCTAGTTCAACTCTGCTTAGGAAACTGACAAGAACAGTAGCTCCTCTTCATTCCGATACACTGTACTTGCTGGGAACATACGCGAGTGCTATTTGTACTGTGTATGGCAATGTGAGCACAATAGTGACTTTCCTTACCAGAAAACAACTCTTGCTCGTAGGACCAGAAACTGCATGTGATTCAACTCCATTTAGGACTGGGAAACAAACGCTAGCTGGCCTTACAAGAAACACACTCTGCTTTTGGTAAAAGAGCACTCTTCTACTCTACTTTGTTTCCTATGGGGTCTGAACAGTGAGCTTGCTCAGAACAAAAGAACTGTGCTTCCTACACACACGGCCATATCTAGTTCAATTCTGCTTAGGAAACTGACAAGAACAGTAGCTCCTATTCAGTCCAATACACTGTACTTGCAGGGAACAGACACGAGTGCTTTTTGCACTCTGTATGGCATTTGGAGCGCAATAGTGACTCTTCTTACCAGAAAACAACTCTTGATCGTAGGACCAAAAACTGTCTGTGATTCAACTCCATTTAGGACTGGGAAACAAACTGTAGCTCACCTTACAAGAAACACATTCTACTTTTGAGAAAAGAGCACTCTTCTACTCTACTGTGTTTCCTATAGTTCCAGAACAGTTAGCTTGCTCAGAACAAATGAACTGTGCTTCCTAGACACACGGGCCATATCTAGTTCAACTCTGCTTACGAAACTGAGAAGAACAGTAGCTCCTCTTCAGTCCAATACACTGTACTTGCTGGGAACAGACGCATGTACTATTTGCTCTGTGTATGGCAATGGGAGCGCAATAGTGACTTTCCTTACCAGAAAACAACTCTTGCTCGTAGGACCAGAAACTGCATGTGATTCAACTCCATTTAGGACTGGGAAACAAACGCTAGCTCGCCTTACAAGAAACACACTGCTTTAGAGAAAAGAGCACTCTTCTACTCTACTGTGTTTCCTATGGGGTCCGAACAGTGAGCTTGCTCAGAACAAAAGAACTGTGCTTCCCACTCACGGGCCATATCTAGTTCAACTCTGCTTAGGAAACTGACAAGAACAGTAGATCCTCTTCAGTCCAATACACTGTACTTGCTGGGAACAGACGCCAGTGCTATTTGCACTGTGTATGGCAATTGGAGCACAATAGTGACTCGTTTTACCAGAAAACAACTCTTGCTCATAGAACAAAAAACTGCTTGTGACTCAACTCCATTTAGGACTGGGAAACAAACTCTAGCTCGGTTTGTAAGAAACACACTCTGATTTTGAGAAAAGAGCACTGTTCTACTCTACTGTGCTTTTTATAGGGTCAGAACAGTGAGCGTGCTCAGAAAAAAAGAACTGTGCTTCCTAAACACATGGGCCATATCTAATTCAACTCTTCTTAGGAAACTGACAAGAACAGTAGCTCCTCTTCAGTATAATACACTGTACTTGCTGGGAACAGACGGGAGGGCTATTTGCACTGTGTATGGCAATGGGAGCGCAATAGTGACTTTCCTTACCAGAAAACAACACTTGCTCGTAGGATCAGAAACTGCATGTGATTCCACTCCATTTAGGAATGGGAAACAAAAGCCAGCTCGTCTTAAAAGAAACACACTCTACATTTGAGAAAAAAGCACTCTTCTACTCTACTGTGTTTTCTATGGGGTCCGAACAGTGAGCTTGCTCAGAACAAAAAAACTGTGCTTCCTACACACACGGCCATATCTAGTTCAACTCTGCTTAGGAACCGGACAAGAACAGTAGATCCTCTTCAGTCCAATACACTGTACTTGCTGGGAACAGACGCGAGTGCTATTTGCACAGTGTATGGCAATGGGAGCACAATGTGACTTTCCTTACCAGAAAACAACGCTTGTTCTTAGGACCTGAAACTCCATGTGATTAAACTCCATTTAGGACTAGGAAACAAACGCTAGCTTGCCTTCCAAGAAACACACTCTGCTTTTGAGAAAAGAGCACTCTTCTACTCTTCTGTGTTTCCTATAGGTTCCGAACAGTGAGCTTGCTCAGAACAAACGAACTGTGCTTCCCACACACACGGCCATATCTAGCTCAAGTCTGCTTAGGAACCTGACAAGAACAGTATATCCTCTTCAGTCCAATACACTGTACTTGCTGGGAACAGACGCCAGTGCTATTTGTCCTGTGTATGGCAATGGCAGTGCAATAGTGACTCTTCTTACCATAAAACAACTCTTGCTCATAGGACCAGAAACTGCATGTGATTCAACTCCATTTAGGACTGGGAAACAAACACTAGTTCGCCTTACAAGAAACACACTCTGCATTAGAGAAAAGAGCACTCTTCTACTCTACTGTGTTTCCCATAGGGCCAGAACAGTGAGCTTGCTCAGAACAAAAGAACTGTGCTTCCTACACATGGGCCATATCTACTTCAACTCTGCTTAAGAAACTGACAAGAACAGTAGCTCCTCTTCAGTCCAATACACTGTACTTGCTGGGAACAGACACATGTGCTATTTGCACTGTGTATGGCAATGGGAGCACAATACTGACTTTCCTTACCAGGAAACATTTCTTGCTCGTAGGACGAGAAACTGTCTGTGATTCAACTCCATTTAGGACCGGGAAACAAACGCGAGCTCACCTTACAAGAAACACACTCTGCTTTTGAGAAAAGAGCACTCTTCTACTCTACTGTGTTTCCTATAGGGCCAGAACAGTTAGCTTGCTCAGAACAAATGAACTGTGCTTCCTAGACACACGGGCCATATCTAGATCAACTCTGCTTAGGAACCTGAGAAGAACAGTAGCTCCTCTTCAGTCCAATACACTGTACTTGCTGGGAACAGACGCTTGTGCTATTTGCACTGTGTATGGCAATGGGAGCACAATAGTGACTTTCCTTACCAGAAAACAACTCTTGGTCGTAGGACCAGAAACTGCATATGATTCAACTCCATTTAGGACTGGGAAACAAACGCTAGCTCACCTTACAAGAAACACACTGCTTTAGAGAAAAGAGCACTCTTCTACCCTACTGTGTTTCCTATGGGGTCCAAACAGTGAGCTTGCTCAGAACAAAAGAACTGTGGTTCCTACACACACGGACCATATGTAGTTCAACTCTGCTTAGGAAACTGACAAGAACAGTAGCTCCTCTTCACTCCAATACACTGTACTTGCTGGGAACAGACGTGAGTGCTATTTACACTGTGTATGTCAATGGGAGCGCAGTAGTGACTTTCCTTACCAGAAAACAACTCTTGCTCGTAGGACCAGAAACTGCATGTGATTCAACGCGATTTAGGACTGGGAAACAAATGCTAGCTCGCCTTACAAGAAACACACTCTACTTTAGAAAAAGAGCACTCTTCTACTCTACTGTGTTTCCTACAGGGCCAGAACAGTGAGCTTGCTCAGAACAAAAGAACTGTGCTTCCTACACGGGCCATATCTAGTTCAACGCTGCTTAGATAACTGACAAGGACAGTAGATCCTCTTCAGTCCAATACACTGTACTTGCTGGGAACAGACGCCAGTGCTATTTGCACTGTGTATGGCATTTGGAGCACAATAGTGACTCGTCTTACCAGAAAACAACTCTTGCTCATAGAACAAAAAACTGCATGTGACTCAACTCCATTTAGGACTGGGAAACAAACTCTAGCTCGCTTTACAAGAAACACACTCTGCTTTTGAGAAAAGAGCACTCTTCTACTCTACTGTGCTTCCTATAGGGCCAGAACAGTGAGCTTGCTCAAAACAAAAAAACTGTGCTTCCTACACACACGGCCATATCTAGTTCAAGTCTGCTTAGGAACCTGACAAGAACAGTAGATCCTCTTCAGTCCAATACACTGTACTTGCTGGGAACAGACGCGAGTGATATTTGCGCAGTGTATGGCAATTGGAGCGCAATGGGACTTTCCTTACCAGAAAACAACTCTTGTTCGTAGGACCTGAAACTGCTTGTGATTCAACTCCATTTAGGACTAGGAAACAAACGCTAGCTTGCCTTACAAGAAACACACTCTGCTTTAGAGAAAAGAGCACTCTTCTACTCTACTGTGTTTCCTATAGGGCCAGAACAGTGAGCTTGCTCAGAACATAAGAACTGTGCTTCCTACACACACGGGCCATAACTAGTTCAACTCTGCTTAGATAACTGACAAGAACAGTAGCTCCTCTTCAGTCCAATACACTGTACTTGCTGGGAACAGACGCGAGTGCTATTTGCACTGTGTATGGCAATGGGAGCGCAATAGTGACTTTCCTTACCAGAAAGCAACTCTTGCTCGTAGGACCAGAAACTGCATGTCATTCAACACCATTTAGGACTGGGAAACAAACGCTAACTTGCCTTACAAGAAACACACTCTGCTTTTGAGAAAAGAGCACTCATCTACTCTACTGTGTTTCCTATGGGGTCCGAACAGTGAGCTTTCTCAGAACAAACGAACTGTGTTTCCTACACACACGGCCATATCTAGTTCAAGTCTGCTTAGGAACCTGACAAGAACAGTAGATCCTCTTCAGTCCAATAAACTGTACTTGCTGGGAACAGACGCCGGTGCTATTTGTCCTGTGTATGGCAATGCCAGCACAATAGTGACTCTTCTTACCATAAAACAACTCATGCTCGTAGGATCAGAAACTGCATGTGATTCAACTCCATTTAGGACTGGGAAACAAACACTAGCTCGCCTTACAAGGAACACACTCTGCATTAGAGAAAAGAGCACTCTTCTACTCTACTGTGTTTCCTATAGGGCCAGAACAGTGAGCTTGCTCAGAACAAAAGAACTGTGCTTCCTACACATGGGCCATATCTAGTTCAACTCTGCTTAGGAAACTGACAAGAACAGTAGCTCCTCTTCAGTCCGATGCACTGTACTTTCTAGGAACAGACGCGAGTGCTATTTGCACTGTGTATGGCAATGGGAGCACAATAGTGACTTTCCTTACCAGAAAACAACTCTTGCTCGTAGTACCAGAAACTGCATGTGATTCAACTCCATTTAGGACTGGGAAACAAATGCTAGCTCGCCTTACATGAAACACACTCTGCTTTTGAGAAAAGAGCACTCTTCTACTCTACTGTGTTTCCTATGGGGTCCGAACAGTGAGCTTGCTCAGAACAAAAGAACTATGCTTCCTACACACACGTGCCATATCTAGTTCAACTCTGCTTAGGAAACTGACAAGAACAGTAGCTCCTCTTCACTCCAATACACTGTACTTGCTGGGAACAGACGCGAGTGCTATTTACACTGTGTATGGCAATGAGAGCGCAATAGTGACTTTCCTTACCAGAAAACAACTCTTGCTCGTAGGACCACAAACTGCATGTGATTCAACGCGATTTAGGACTGGGAAACAAATGCTAGCTCGCCTTACAAGAAACACACTCTGCTTTAGAAAAAGAGCAATCTTCTACTCTACTGTGTTTCCTACAGGGCCAGAACAGTGAGCTTGCTCAGAACAAAAGAACTGTGCTTCCTACACGGGCCATATCTAGTTCAACTCTGCTCAGATAACTGACAAGAACAGTAGATCCTCTTCAGTCTAATACACTGTACCTGCTGGGAACAGACGCCAGTGCTATTTGCACTGTGTATGGCATTTGGAGCACAATAGTGACTCGTCTTACGAGAAAACAACTCTTGCTCATAGAACAAAAAACTGCATGTGACTCAACTCCATTTAGGACTGGGAAACAAACTCTAACTCGCTTTACAAGAAACACACTCTGCTTTTGAGAAAAGAGCACTCTTCTACTCTACTGTGTTTCCTATAGGGCCAGAACAGTTTGCTTGCTCAGAACATAAGAACTGTGCTTCCTACACACACGGACCATATCTAGTTCAACTCTGCTTAGTAAACTGACAAGAACAGTAGCTCCTATTCAGTCCAATACACTGTGCTTGCTGGGAAAAGACGCGAGTGCTATTTGCCTTGGGTAGGGCAATGTGAGCACAATAGTGACTTTCCTTACCATAAAACAACTCTTGCTCGTAGGACCAGAAACTCCATGTGATTCAACTCCATTTAGGTCTGGGAAACAAATGCCAGCTCGCCTTACATGAAACACACTCTGCTCTTTAGAAAAGAGCACTCTTCTACTCTACTGTGTTTCCTATGGGGTCCGAACAGTGAGCTTGCTCAGAACAAAAGAACTGTGCTTCCTACACACAAGGGCCATATCTAGTTCAACTCTGCTTAGGAAACTGACAAGAACAGTAGCTCCTCTTCAGTCCAATACACTGTACTTGCGGGGAAGAGACGCGAGTGCTATTTGTACTGTGTATGGCAATTGGAGCACAATAGTGACTCGTCTTACCAGAAAACAAATCTTGCTCGTAGGACAAAAAACTGCATGTGACTCAACTCCGTTTAGGACTGGGAAACAAACGCTAGCTCGCCTTACAAGAAACACACTCTGCTTTTGAGAAAAGAGCACTCTTCTACTCTACTGTGTTTCCTATGGAGTCCGAACACTGAACTCGCTCAGAACAAAAGAACTGTGCTTCCTACACACACGGCTATATCTAGTTCAATTCTGCTTAGGAACGTGACAAGAACAGTAGATCCTCTTTAGTCCAATACACTGTACTTGCTGGGAACAGACGCCAGTGCTATTTGTCCTGTGTATGGCAATGGCAGCGCAAAAGTGACTCTTCTTACCAGAAAACAACTCTTGCTCGTAGGAATAGAAACTGCATGTGATTCAACTCCATTTAGGACTGGAAAACAAACGCTAGCTCGCCTTACAAGAAACACACTCTGCTTTTGAGAAAAGAGCACTCTTCTACTCTACTGTGTTTCCTATAGGGCCAGAACAGTGAGCTTGCTCAGAACAAAAGAACTGTGCTTCCTACACACACGTCCATATTTAGTTCAATTCTGCTTAGGAAACTGAGAAGAACAGTAGCTCCTCTTCAGTCCGATACACTGTACTTGCTGTTAACAGACGCAACTGCTATTTGCACTGTGTATGGCAATGGGAGCGCAATAGTGACTTTCCTTACCAGAAAACAACTCTTGCTCATAGTACCAGAAACTGCATGTGATTCAACTCCATTTAGGACTGGGAAACAAACGCTAGCTCACCTTACAAGAAACACACTCTGCTTTTGATAAAAGAGCACTCTTCTACTCTACTGTGTTTCCTATAGGGTCCGAACAGTGAGCTTGCTCAGAACAAAAGAACTGTGCTTCCTACACACACGGCCATATCTAGTTCAAGTCTGCTTAGGAACCTGACAAGAACATTAGCTCCTCTTCAGTCCAATACACTGTACTTGCTGGGAACAGACGCCAGTGCTATTTGTCCTGTGTATGGCAATGGCAGCGCAATAGTGACTCTTCTTACCAGAAAACAACTCTTGCTCGTTGACCAGAAACTGCATGTGATTCAAATCCATTTAGGTCTGGGAAACAAACTCTAGCTCTCTTTACAAGAAACACACTCTGCTTTTGAGAAAAGAGCACTCTTCTACTCTACTGTGTTTCCTGTAGGACCAGAACAGTGAGCTTGCTCAGAACATAATAACTGTGCTTCCTAAACACACGAGCCATGTCTATTTCAACTCTGCTTAGGAAACTGACAAGAACAGCAGCTCCTCTTCAGTCCGATACACTGTACTTGCTGAGAACAGACGCGAGTGCTATGTGCACTATGTATGGCAATTGGAGCACAATAGTGACTCGTCTTACCAGAAAACAACTATTGCTCGTAGGACCAAAAACTGCATGTGACTCAACTCCATTTAGGACTGGGAAACAAACTCTAGCTCACCTTACAAGAAACACACTCTGCTTTTGAGAAAAGAGCACTCTTCTACTCTACTGTGTTTCCTATAGGGCCAGAACAGTTAGCTTGCTCAGAACAAATGAACTGTGCTTCCTAGACACACGGGCCATATCTAGTTCAACTCTGCTTAGGAAACTGAGAAGAACAGTAGCTCCTCTTCAGTCCAATACGCTGTACTTGCTGGGAACAGACGCTTGTGCTATTTGCACTGTGTATGGCAATGGGAGCACAATAGTGACTTTCCTTACCAGAAAACAACTCTTGGTCGTAGGACCAGAAACTGCATGTGATTCAACTCCATTTAGGACTGGGAAACAAACTCTAGCTCACCTTAAAAGAAACACACTGCTTTAGAGAAAAGAGCACTCTTCTACTCTACTGTGATTCCTATGGGGTCCAAACAGTGAGCTTGCTCAGAACAAAAGAACTGTGCTTCCTACACGGGCCATATCTAGTTCAACTCTGCTTAGATAACTGAAAAGGACAGTAGATCCTCTTCAGTCCAATACACTGTAATTGCTGGGAACAGACGCCAGTGCTATTTGCACTGTGTATGGCATTTGGAGCACAATAGTGACTCGTCTTACCAGAAAACAACTCTTGCTCATAGAACAAAAAACTGCATGTGACTCAACTCCATTTAGGACTGGGAAACAAACTCTAGCTCGCTTTACAAGAAACACACTCTGCTTTTGAGAAAAGAGCACTCTTCTACTCTACTGTGCTTCCTATAGGGCCAGAACAGTGAGCTTGCTCAAAACAAAAAAACTGTGCTTCCTACACACACGGCCATATCTAGTTCAAGTCTGCTTAGGAACCTGACAAGAACAGTAGATCCTCTTCAGTCTAATACACTGTACTTGCTGGGAACAGACGCTTGTGCTATTTGCACTGTGTATGGCAATGGGAGCACAATAGTGACTTTCCTTACCAGAAAACAACTCTTGCTCGTAGTACCAGAAACTGCATGTGATTCTACTCCATTTAGGACTGGGAAACAAATGCTAGCTCGCCTTACATGAAACACACTCTGCTTTTGAGAAAAGAGCACTCTTCTACTCTACTGTGTTTCCTATGGGGTCCGAACAGTGAGCTTGCTCAGAACAAAAGAACTATGCTTCCTATACACACGTGCCATATCTAGTTCAACTCTGCTTAGGAAACTGACAAGAACAGTAGCTCCTCTTCACTCCAATACACTGTACTTGTTGGAAAGAGACGCTAGTGCTATTTACACTGTGTATGGCAATGAGAGCGCAATAGTGACTTTCCTTACCAGAAAACAACTCTTGCTCGTAGGACCACAAACTGCATGTGATTCAACGCGATTTAGGACTGGGAAACAAATGCTAGCTCGCCTTACAAGAAACACACTCTGCTTTAGAGAAATGAGCACTCTTCTACTCTACTGTGTTTCCTACAGGGCCAGAACAGTGAGCTTGCTCAGAACAAAAGAACTGTGCTTCCTACACGGGCCATATGTAGTTCAGCTCTGCTCAGAAAACTGACAAGAACAGTAGATCCTCTTCAGTCCAATACACTGTACTTGCTGGGAACAGACGCGAGTGATATTTGCACAGTGTATGGCAATTGGAGCGCAATGTGACTTTCCTTACCAGAAAACAACTCTTGTTCGTAGGACCTGAAACTGCTTGTGATTCAACTCCATTTAGGACTAGGAAACAAACGCTAGCTTGCCTTACAAGAAACACACTCTGCTTTAGAGAAAAGAGCACTCTTCTACTCTACTGTGTTTCCTATAGGGCCAGAACAGTGAGCTTGCTCAGAACATAAGAACTGTGCTTCCTACACACACGGGCCATAACTAGTTCAACTCTGCTTAGGAAACTGACAAGAACAGTAGCTCCTCTTCAGTCCGATACACTGTACTTGCTGGGAACAGACGCGAGTGCTATTTGCATTGTGTATGGCAATGGGACCGCAATAGTGACTTTCCTTACCAGAAAAAAAATCTTGCTCGTAGGACCAGAAACTGCATGTGATTCAACACCATTTAGGACTGGGAAACAAACGCTAGCTTGCCTTACAAGAAACACACTCTGCTTTTGAGAAAAGAGCACTCATCTACTCTACTGTGTTTCCTATGGGGTCCGAACAGTGAGCTTTCTCAGAACAAACGAACTGTGCTTCCTACACACACGGACCATATCTAGTTCAACTCTGCTTAGTAAACTGACAAGAACAGTAGCTCCTATTCAGTCCAATACACTGTACTTGCTGGGAAAAGACGCGAGTGCTATTTGCCTTGGGTAGGGCAATGGGAGCACAATAGTGACTTTCCTTACCATAAAACAACTCTTGCTCGTAGGACCAGAAACTCCATGTGATTCAACTCCATTTAGGACTGGGAAACAAACTCTAGCTCGCTTTACAAGAAACACACTCTGCTTTTGAGAAAAGAGCACTCTTCTACTCTACTGTGTTTCCCATAGGGCCAGAACAGTGAGCTTGCTCAGAAAAAAAGAACTGTGCTTTCTACACACACGGGCCATATCTAGTTCAACTCTGCTTAGGAATCTGAGAAGAACATTAGCTCCTCTTCTTTCCAATACACTGTACTTGCTGGGAACAGATGGGTGGGCTATTTGCACTGTGTATGGCAATGGGAGCACAATAGTGACTTTCCTTACCAGAAAACAACTCTTGCTCGTAGGAACACAAACTGCATGTGATTCCACTCCTTTTAGGAATGTGAAACAAACGCTAGCTCGCCTTAAAAGAAACACACTCTGCTTTTGAGAAAAAAGCACTCTTCTACTTTACTGTGTTTCCTATGGGGTCCGAACAGTGAGCTTGCTCAAAAGAAAAAAACTGTGCTTCCTACACACACGGCCATATCTAGTTCAAGTCTGCTTAGGAACCTGACAAGAATAGTAGATCCTCTTCAGCCCAATATACTATACTTGCTGCAAACAGACGCCAGTGCTATTTGTCCTGTGTATAGCAATGGCAGCGCAAGAGTGACTCTTTTTACCAGAAAACAACTCTTGCTCTTAGTACCAGAAACTGCATGGGATTCAACTCCATTTAGGACTGCGAAACAAACGCTAGCTTGCCTTACAAGTAACACACTCTGCTTTAGAGAAAAGAGCACTCTTCTGCTCTACTGTGTTTCCTATGGGATCCAAACAGTGAGCTTGCAAAGAACAAAAGAACTGTGCTTCCTACAAACACGGATCATATCTAGTTCAACTCTGCTTAGGAAACTGACAAGAACAGTAGCACCTATCCAGTCCAATACACTGTACTTCCTGGGAACAGACACGAGTGCTATTTGAACTGTGTATGGCAATGGGAGCGCAATGTGACTTTCCTTACCAGAAAAGAACTCTTGTTTGTAGGACCTGAAACTGCATGTGATTCAACTCCATTTAGGACTAAGAAACAAACGCTAGCTTGCCTTACAAGAAACACACTCTGCTTTTGAGAACAGAGCATTCTTCTACTCTACTGTGTTTCCTATAGGGTCCGAACAGTGAGCTTGCTCAGAACAAAAGAACTGTGCTTCTTACACACACGGCCATATCTAGTTCAATTCTGCTTAGGAACCTGAAAGAACAGTAGATCCTCTTCAGTCCAATACACTGTACTTGCTGGGAACAGACGCCAGTGCTCTTTGTCCTGTATATGGCAATTGGAGCACAATAGTGACTCTTCTTACCATAAAACAACTCTTGCTCGTAGGACCAGAAACTGCATGTGATTCAACTCCATTTAGTACTGGGAAACAAACGATAGCTCGCCTTACAAGAAACACACTCTGCTTTAGAGAAAAGAGCACTCTTCTACTCTACTGTGTTTCCTATAGAGCCAGAACAGTGAGCTTGCTCAGAAAAAAAAACTGTGCTTCCTACACACACGGCCCATATCTAGTTCAACTCTGCTTAGGAAACTGACAAGAACAGTAGCTCCTCTTCAGTCCGATACACTGTACTTGCTGGGAACAGACGCCAGTGCTATTTGCACTGTGGATGGCAATGGGAGCACAATAGTGACTTTCCTTACCAGAAAACAACTCTTGCTCATAGGACCAGAAACTGCATATGATTCAACTCCATTTAGGACTGAGAAACAAATGCTAGCTTGCCTTCCATGAAACACACTCTGATTTGAGAAAAGAGCACTCTTCTACTCTACTGTGTTTCCTATGGGGAACGAACAGTGAGTTTGCTCAGAACAAAAGAACTGTGCTTCCTACACACACGGGCCATATCTAGTTCAACTCTGCTTAGGAAACTGACAAGAACAGTAGCTCCTCTTCAGTCCGATACACTGTACTTGCTGGGAACAGACGTGAGTGCTATTTGCACTGTGTATGGCAATGGGAGCGCAATAGTGACTTTCCTTACCATAAAACAACTCTTGCTCGTAGGACCAGAAACTGCATGTGATTCAACTCCATTTAGGACTGAGTAACAAATGCTAGCTCGCCTTATATGAAACACACTCTGCTTTTGAGAAAAGAGCACTCTTGTACTCTACTGTGTTTCTTATGGTGTCCAAACAGTGAGCTTGCTCAGAACCAAAGAACTGTGCTTCCTACACACACGGATCATATCTAGTTCAACTCTGCTTAGTAAACTTACAAGAACAGTAGCTCCTATTCAGTCCAATACAATGTACTTGCGGGGAACAGAAGCGAGTGCTATTTGCACTGTGTATGGCAATTGGAGCCCAATATTGACTTGTATTACCAGAAAACAACTCTTGCTCGTAGGACAAAAAACTGCATGTGACTCAACTCCATTTAGGACTGGGAAACAAACGCTAGCTCGACTTTTAAGAAACACACTCTGCTTTTGAGAAAAGAGCACTCTTCTACTCTACTGTGTTTCCTATGTGTTCCGAAAAGTGAGCTTGCTCAGAACAAAAAAACTGTGCTTCCTACACACACGGCCATATCTAGTTCAAGTCTGCTTAGGAACCTGACAAGAACAGTAGATCCTCTTCAGTCCAATACACTGTACTTGCTGGGAACAGATGCCAGTGCTATTTGTCCTGTGTATGGCAATGGCAGCGCAATACTGACTCTTCTTACCAGAAAACAACTCTTGCTCATGGACCAGAAACTGCATGTGAATCAACTTCATTTAGGACTGGGAAACAAATGCTAGCTCGCCTTACAAGAAACACACTCTGCTTTTGATAAAAGAGCACTCTTCTACACTACTGTGTTTCCTATAGGGTCCGAACAGTGAGCTTGCTCAGAACAAAAAAACTGTGCTTCCTACACACACGGGCCATATCTAGTTCAACTCTGCTTAGGAATCTGAGAAGAACAGTAGCGCCTCTTCAGTCCAATACACTGTACTTGCTGGGAACAGATGGGAGGGCTATTTGCACTGTGTATGGCAATGGGAGCACAATAGTGACTTTCCTTACCAGAAAAAAACTCTTGCTCGTAGGAACACAAACGGCATGTGATTCCACTCATTTTAGGAATGGGAAACAAACGCTAGCTCGCCTTAAAAGAAACACACTCTGCTTTTGAGAAAAAAGCACTCTTCTACTCTACTGTGTTTCCTATGGGGTCCGAACAGTGAGCTTGCTCAGAAAAAAAAACTGTGCTTCCTACACACACGGCCATATCTAGTTCAAGTCTGCTTAGGAACCTGACAAGAACAGTAGATCCTCTTCAGTCCAATATACTGTACTTGCTGGGAACAGACGCCAGTGCTACTTGTCCTGTGTATGGCAATGGCAGCGCAATAGTGACTCTTCTTACCATAAAACAACTCTTGCTCATAGGACCAGAAACTGCAAGTGTTTCAACTCTATTTAGGACTGGGAAACAAAAGCTAGCTCACCTTACAAGAAACACACTCTGCTTTAGAGTAAAGAGCACTCTTCTACTCTACTGTGTTTCCTATAGGGCCAGAACAGTGAGCTTGCTCAGAACAAAAGAACTGTGCTTCCTACACACGGGCCATATCTAGTTCAACTCTGTTTAGGAAACTGACAAGAACAGTAGCTCCTCTTCAGTCTGATACACTGTACTTGCTGGGAACAGACGCGAGTGCTATTTGCACTCTGTATGGCAATGGGAGCGCAATAGTGACTTTCCTTACCAGAAAACAACTCTTGCTCGTTGGACCAGATACTGCATGTGATTCAACTCCATTTAGGACTGGAAAACAAATGCTAGCTCGCCTTACATGAAACACACTCTGCTTTTGAGAAAAGAGCACTCTTCTACTCTACTGTGTTTCCTATGTGTTCCGAACAGTGAGCTTGCTGAGAACAAAAAAACTGTGCTTCCTACACACACGGCCATATCTAGTTCAAGTCTGCTTAGGAACCTGACAAGAACAGTAGATCCTCTTCAGTCCAATACACTGTACTTGCTGGGAACAGACTCCAGTGCTATTTGTCCTGTGTATGGCAATGGCAGCGCAATAGTGACTCTTCTTAACAGAAAACAACTCTTGCTCGTAATACCAGAAACTGCATGTGATTCAACTCCATTTAGGCCTGGGAAACAAACTCTAGCTCGCTTTACAAGAAACACACCCTGCTTTTGAGAAAAGAGCACTTTTCTACTCTACTGTGTTTCCTTTAGGGCCAGAACAGTGAGCTTGCTCAGAAAAAAAGAACTGTGCTTCCTACACACACGGGCCATATCTAGTTCAACTCTGCTTAGGAAACTGAGAAGAACAGTAGCTCCTCTTCAGTCCAATACACTGTACTTGCTGGGAACAGACACGAGGGATATTTGCACTGTGTATGGCAATGGGAGCGCAATAGTGACTTTCTTTACCAGAAAACAACTCTTGCTTGTAGGACCAGAAACTGCATGTGATTCCACTCCATTTAGAACTGGGAAACAAACGGTAGCTCGCCTTACAAGAAACACACTCTGCTTTAGAGAAAAGAGCACTCTTCTACTCTACTGTGTTTCCTATGTGGTCCAAACAGTGAGCTTGCTCAGAACAAAAGAGCTGTGCTTCCTACACATGGGCCATAACTAGTTCCACTCTGCTTAGGAAACTGACAAGAACAGTAGCTCCTCTTCAGTCCAATACACTGTACTTGAAGGGAACAGACGCGAGTGCTATTTGCACTGTGTATGGCAATTGGAGCCCAATAGTGACTTGTCTTACCAGAAAACAACTCTTGCTCGTAGGACAAAAAACTGCATGTGACTCAACTCCATTTAGGACTGGGAAACAAATGCTAGCTCGACGTCCAAGAAACACACTCTGCTTTTGAGAAAAGAGCAATCTTCTACTCTACTGTGTTTCCTATGTGTTCCGAAAAGTGAGCTTGCTCAGAATAAAAAAACTGTGCTTCCTACACACACGGCCATATCTAGTTCAAGTCTCCTTAGGAACCTGACAAGAACAGTAGATCCTCTTCAGTCCAATACAGTGTACTTGCTGGGAACAGACGCCAATGCTATTTGTCCTGTGTATGGCAATGGCAGCGCAATAGTGACTCTTCTTACCAGAAAACAACTCTTGCTCGTGGTCCAGAAACTGCATGTGATTCAACTCCATTTAGGACTGGGAAACAAACTCTAGTTCACTTTACCACAAACACACTCTGCTTTTGAGAAAAGAGCACTCTTCTACTCTACTGTGTTTCCTATAGGGCCAGAAAAGTGAGCTTGCTCAGAAAAAAAGAACTGTGCTTTCTACACACGGGCCATATGTAGTTCAACTCTGCTTAGGAAACTGAGAAGAACAGTAGCTCCTCTTCTTTCCAATACACTGTACTTGCTGGGAACAGATGGGAGGGCTATTTGCACTGTGTATGGCAATGGGAGCACAATAGCGACTTTCCTTACCAGAAAACAACTGTTGCTCGTAGGAACACAAACTGCATGTGATTCCACTCCATTTAGGAATGGGAAACAAACGCTAGCTCGCCTTAAAAGAAACACACTCTGCTTTTGAGAAAAAAGCACTATTCTACTCTACTGTGTTTCCTATGGGGTCCGAACAGTGAGCTTGCTCAGAACAAAAAAACTGTGCTTCCTACAAACACGGCCATATCTAGTTCAAGTCTGCTTAGGAACCTGACAAGAACAATAGATCCTCTTCAGCCCAATATACTGTACTTGCTGCGAACAGACGCCAGTGCTATTTGTCCTGTGTATGGCAATGGCAGCGCAATAGTGACACTTTTTACCAGAAAACAACTCTTGCTCATAGTACCAGAAACTGCATGGGATTCAACTCCATTTAGGACTGCGAAACAAATGCTAGCTTGCCTTACAAGTAACACACTCTGCTTTAGAGAAAAGAGCACTCTTCTGCTCTACTGTGTTTCCTATGGGGTCCAAACAGTGAGCTTGCAAAGAACAAAAGAACTGTGCTTCCTACAAACACGGATCATATCTAGTTCAACTCTGCTAGGAAACTGACAAGAACAGTAGCACCTATCCAGTCCAATACACTGTACTTGCTGGGAACAGACACGAGTGCTATTTGCACTGTGTATGGCAATGGGAGCACAATGTGACTTTCCTTACCAGAAAAGAACTCTTGTTCGTAGGACCTGAAACTGCATGTGATTCAACTCCATTTAGGACTAAGAAACAAACGCTAGCTTGCCTTACAAGAAACACACTCCGCTTTTGAGAAAAGAGCACTCTTCTACTCTACTGTGTTTCCTATAGGGCCAGAACAGTGAACTTGCTCAGAACATAAGAACTGTGCTTCCTACACACACGGGCCATATCTAATTCAACTCTGCTTAGGAAACTGACAAGAAAAGTAGCTCCTCTTCAGTCCGATACACTGTACTCGCTGGGAACAGACGCGAGTGCTATTTGCATTGTGTATGGCAATGGGAGCACAATAGTGACTTTTCTTACCAGAAAACAACTCTTGCTCATAGTACCAGAAACTGAATGTGATTCAACTCCATTTAGGACTGGGAAACAAACGCTAGCTCGCCTTACAAGAAACACACTCTGCTTTTGAGAAAAGCGCACTCTTCTACTCCTCTGTGTTTCCTATAGGGTCCGAACAGTGAGCTTGCTCAGAACAAAAGAACTGTGCTTCCTACACCCACGGCCATATCTAGTTCAATTCTGTTTAGGAACCTGAAAGAACAGTAGATCCTCTTCAGTCCAATACACTGTACTTGCTGGGAACAGACGCCAGTGCTCTTTGTCCTATATATGGCAATTGGAGCACAATAGTGACTCTTCTTTCCATAAAACAACTCTTGCTCATAGGACCAGAAACTGCATGTGATTCAACTCTATTTAGGACTGGGAAACAAACGATAGCTGGACTTACAAGAAACACACTCTGCTTTAGAGAAAAGAGCACTCTTCTACTCTACTGTGTTTCCTACAGGGCCAGAACAGTGAGCTTGCTCAGAAAAAAAAAACTGTGCTTCCTACACACACGGGCCATATCTAGTTCAACTCTGCTTAGGAAACTGACAAAACAGTAGCTCCTCTTCAGTCCGATACACTGTACTTGCTGGGAACAGTCGCGAGTGCTATTTGCACTGTGGATGGCAATGAAAGCACAATAGTGACTTTCCTTACCAGAAAACAACTCTTGCTCGTAGGACCAGAAACTGCATGTGATTCAACTCCATTTAGGACTAAGAAACAAATGCTAGCTCGCCTTATATGAAACACACTCTGCTTTTGAGAAAAGAGCACTCTTCTACACTACTGTGTTTCTAATGGGGTCCAAACAGTGAGCTTGCTCAGAACCAACGAACTGTGCTTCCTACACACACGGATCATATCTAGTTCAACTCTGCTTAGTAAACTTACAAGAACAGTAGCTCCTATTCAGTCCAATACAATGTACTTGCAGGGAACAGACGCGAGTGCTATTTGCACTGTGTATGGCAATTGCAGCCCAATAGTGACTTGTCTTACCAGAAAACAACTCTTGCTCGTAGGACAAAAAACTGCATGTGACTCAACTCCATTTAGGACTGGAAAACAAACGCTAGCTCGACTTTTAAGAAACACACTCTGCTTTTGAGAAAAGAGCACTCTTCTACTCTACTGTGTTTCCTATGTGTTCCGAAAAGTGAGCTTGCTCAGAACAAAAAAACTGTGCTTCCTACACACACGGCCATATCTAGTTCAAGTCTGCTTAGGAACCTTACAAGAACAGTAGATCCTCTTCAGTCCAATACACTGTACTTGCTGGGAACAGACGCCAGTGCTATTTGTCCTGTGTATGGCAATGGCAGCACAATAGTGACTCTTCTTACCAGAAAACAACTCTTGCTCATGGACCAGAAACTGCATGTGATTCAACTCCATTTAGGACTGGGAAACAAACTCTAGCTCGCTTTACAAGAAACACACTCTGCTTTTGAGGAAAGAGCACTCTTCTACTCTACTGTGTTTCCTATAGGGCCACAACAGTGAGCTTGCTCAGAAAAAAAGAACTGTGCTTCCTACACACACGGGCCATATCTAGTTCAACTCTGCTTAGTAAACTGAGAAGAACAGTAGCTCCTCTTCAGTCCAATACACTGTACTTGCTGGGAACAGAAGCGAGGGCTATTTGCACTGTGTATGGCAATGGGAGCGCAATAGTGACTTTCTTTACCAGAAAACAACTCTTGCTCGTAGGACCAGAAACTGCATGTGATTCCACTCCATTTAGGACTGGGAAACAAACGGTAGCTCGCCTTACAAGAAACACACTCTGCTTTAGAGAAAAGAGCACTCTTCCACTCTACTGTGTTTCCTATGGGGTCCAAACAGTGAGCTTGCTCAGAACAAAAGAACTGTGCTTCCTACACACACGGACCATATCTAGTTCAACTCTGCTTAGTAAACTGACAAGAACAGTAGCTCCTATTCAGTCCAATACACTGTACTTGCTGGGAAAAGACGCGAGTGCTATTTGCCTTTTGTAGGGCAATGGGAACACAATAGTGACTTTCCTTACCATAAAACAACTCTTGCTCATAGGACCAGAAACTGCATGTGATTCAACTCCATTTAGGACTGGAAAACAAACGCTAGCTCGCCTTACAAGAAACACACTCTGCTTTAGAGAAAAGAGCACTCTTGTACTCTACTGTGTTTCCTATAGGGCCAGAACAGTGAGCTTGCTCAGAACAAAAGAACTGTGCTTCCTACACACACGGGCCATATCTAGTTCACCTCTGCTTAGGAAACTTACAAGAACAGTAGATCCTCTTCAGTCCAATACACTGTACTTGCAGAAAACAGACGTGAGTGCTATTGGCACTCTGTATGGCAATTGGAGCCCAATAGTGACTTGTCTTACCAGAAAACAACTCTTGGTCGTAGGACAAAAAACTGCATGTGACTCAACTCCATTTAGGACTGGGAAACAAATGCTAGCTCGACGTCCAAGAAACACACTCTGCTTTTGAGAAAAGAGCACTCTTCTACTCTACTGTGTTTCCTATGTGTTCTGAAAAGTGAGCTTGCTCAGAACAAAAAAACTGTGCTTCCTACACACACGGCCATATCTAGTTCAAGTCTGCTTAGGAACCTGACAAGAACAGTAGATCCTCTTCAGTCCAATACACTGTACTTGCTGGAAACAGATGCCAATGCTATTTGTCCTGTGTATGGCAATGGCAGCGCAATACTGACTCTTCTTACCAGAAAACAACTCTTGCTAATGGACCAGAAACTGCATGTGAATCAACTCCATTTAGGACTGGGAAACAAATGCTAGCTCGCCTTACAAGAAACACACTCTGCTTTTGATAAAAGAGCACTCTTCTACACTACTGTGTTTCCTATAGGGTCCGAACAGTGAGCTTGCTCAGAACAAAAAAACTGTGCTTCCTACACACACGGCCATATCTAGTTCAAGTCTGCTTAGGAACCTGACAAGAACAATAGATCCTCTTCAGTCCAATACACTGTACTTGCTGGGAACAGACGCCAGTGCTATTTGTCCTGTGTATGGCAATGGCAGCGCAATAGTGACTCTTCTTACCAGAAAACAACTCTTGCTCGTAGACCAGAAACTGCATGTGATTCAACTCCATTTAGGACTGGGAAACAAACTCTAGCTCGCTTAACAAGAAACACACTCTGCTTTTGAGAAAAGAGCACTCTTCTACTCTACTCTGTTTCCCATAGGGCCAGAACAGTGAGCTTGCTCAGAAAAAAAGAACTGTGCTTCCTACACACACGGGCCATATCTAGTTCAACTCTGCTTAGGAATCTGAGAAGAACAGTAGCGCCTCTTCAGTCCAATACACTGTACTTGCTGGGAACAGATGGGAGGGCTATTTGCACTGTGTATGGCAATGGGAGCACAATAGTGACTTTCCTTACCAGAAAAAAACTCTTGCTCGTAGGAACACAAACGGCATGTGATTCCACTCCATTTAGGAATGGGAAACAAACGCTAGCTCGCCTTAAAAGAAACACACGATGCTTTTGAGAAAAAAGCACTCTTCTACTCTACTGTGTTTCCTATGGGGTCCGAACAGTGAGCTTGCTCAGAAAAAAAAACTGTGCTTCCTACACACACGGCCATATCTAGTTCAAGTCTGCTTAGGAACCTGACAAGAACAGTAGATCCTCTTCAGCCCAATACACTGTACTTGCTGCGAACAGATGCCAGTGCTATTTGTCCTGTGTATGGCAATGGCAGTGCAATAGTGACTCTTCTTACCATAAAACAACTCTTGCTCGTAGTACCAGAAACTGCATGGGATTCAACTCCATTTAGGACTTGGAAACAAATGCTAGCTCGCCTTACAAGAAACACACTCTGCTTTTGCGAAAAGAGCACTCTTCTACTCTACTGTGTTTCCTATAGGGTCCGAACAGTGAGCTTGCTCAGAACATAAGAACTGTGCTTCCTACACACACGGTCCATATCTAGTTCAACTCTGCTTAGGAAACTGACAAGAACAGTAGCTCCTCACTCAGTCCCATAAACTGTACTTGCTGGGAACAGATGCGAGTGCTATTTGTACTGTGTATGGCAATGGGAGCACAATAGTGACATTCCTTACCAGAAAACAACTCTTGCTCGTAGGACCAGAAACTTATTGTGATTCATCTCCATTTAGGACTCGAAACAAATGCTAGCTCGCCTTACATGAAACGCACTCTGCTTTTGAGAAAAGAGCACTCTTCTACTCTACTGTGTTTCCTATGGGGTCCGAACAGTGAGCTTGCTCAGAACAAAAGAACTGTGCTTCGTACACACGACGATATCTAGTTCAATTCTGTTTAGGAACCTGACAAGAACAGTAGATCCTCTTCAGTCCAATATACTGTACTTGCTGGGAACAGACGCCAGTGCTACTTGTCCTGTGTATGGCAATGGCAGCGCAATAGTGACTCTTCTTACCATAAAACAACTCTTGCTCATAGGACCAGAAACTGCAAGTGTTTCAACTCTATTTAGGACTGGGAAACAAAAGCTAGCTCACCTTACAAGAAACACACTCTGCTTTAGAGTAAAGAGCACTCTTCTACTCTACTGTGTTTCCTATAGGGCCAGAACAGTGAGCTTGCTCAGAACAAAAGAACTGTGCTTCCTACACACGGGCCATATCTAGTTCAACTCTGCTTAGGAAACTGACAAGAACAGTAGCTCCTCTTCAGTCTGATACACTGTACTTGCTGGGAACAGACGCGAGTGCTATTTGCACTCTGTATGGCAATGGGAGCGCAATAGTGACTTTCCTTACCAGAAAACAACTCTTGCTCGTTGGACCAGATACTGCATGTGATTCAACTCCATTTAGGACTGGAAAACAAATGCTAGCTCGCCTTACATGAAACACACTCTGCTTTTGAGAAAAGAGCACTCTTCTACTCTACTGTGTTTCCTATGTGTTCCGAACAGTGAGCTTGCTGAGAACAAAAAAACTGTGCTTCCTACACACACGGCCATATCTAGTTCAAGTCTGCTTAGGAACCTGACAAGAACAGTAGATCCTCTTCAGTCCAATACACTGTACTTGCTGGGAACAGACTCCAGTGCTATTTGTCCTGTGTATGGCAATGGCAGCGCAATAGTGACTCTTCTTAACAGAAAACAACTCTTGCTCGTAATACCAGAAACTGCATGTGATTCCACTCCATTTAGGCCTGGGAAACAAACTCTAGCTCGCTTTACAAGAAACACACCCTGCTTTTGAGAAAAGAGCACTCTCCTACTCTACTGTGTTTCCTTTAGGGCCAGAACATTGAGCTTGCTTAGAAAAAAAGAACTGTGCTTCCTACACACACGGGCCATATCTAGTTCAACTCTGCTTAGGAAACTGAGAAGAACAGTAGCTCCTCTTCAGTCCAATACACTGTACTTGCTGGGAACAGACGGGAGGGCTATTTGCACTGTGTATGGCAAAGGGAGCGCAACAGTGACTTTCCTTACCAGAAAACAACTCTTGCTCATAGGACCAGAAACTGCATGTGATTCAAATCCATATAGGACTGGGAAACAAATGCTAGCTCGCCTTACAAAAACACACCCTGCTTTTGAGAAAAGAGCACTCTTCTACTCTACTGTGTTTTCTGTAGGGCCAGAAGAGTGAACTTGCTCAGAACATAAGAACTGTGCTTTCTACACACACGGGCCATATCTAGTTCAACTCTGCTTAGGAAACTGACAAGAACAGTAGCTCCTCTTCAGTCTGATACACTGTACTTACTGGGAACAGATGCGAGAGCTATTTGCACTGTGTATGGCAAGGGGAGCTCAATAGGGACTTTCCTTACCAGTAAACAACTCTTGCTCGTAGGACCAGAAACTGCATGTGATTCCACTCCATTTAGGACTGGGAAACAAACGGTAGCTCGCCTTACAAGAAACACACTCTGCTTTAGAGAAAAGAGCACTCTTCTAATCTACTGTGTTTCCTATGTGGTCCAAACAGTGAGCTTGCTCAGAACAAAAGAGCTGTGCTTCCTACACATGGGCCATAACTAGTTCCACTCTGCTTAGGAAACTGACAAGAACAGTAGCTCCTCTTCAGTCCAATACACTGTACTTGAAGGGAACAGACGCGAGTGCTATTTGCACTGTGTATGGCAATTGGAGCCCAATAGTGATTTGTCTTACCAGAAAACAACTCTTGCTCGTAGGACAAAAAACTGCATGTGACTCAACTCCATTTAGGACTGGGAAACAAATGCTAGCTCGACGTCCAAGAAACACACTCTGCTTTTGAGAAAAGAGCAATCTTCTACTCTACTGTGTTTCCTATGTGTTCCGAAAAGTGAGCTTGCTCAGAATAAAAAAACTGTGCTTCCTACACACACGGCCATATCTAGTTCAAGTCTCCTTAGGAACCTGACAAGAACAGTAGATCCTCTTCAGTCCAATACAGTGTACTTGCTGGGAACAGACGCCAATGCTATTTGTCCTGTGTATGGCAATGGCAGCGCAATAGTGACTCTTCTTACCAGAAAACAACTCTTGCTCGTGGACCAGAAACTGCATGTGATTCAACTCCATTTAGGACTGGGAAACAAACTCTAGTTCGCTTTACCACAAACACACTCTGCTTTTGAGAAAAGAGCACTCTTCTACTCTACTGTGTTTCCTATAGGGCCAGAAAAGTGAGCTTGCTCAGAAAAAAAGAACTGTGCTTTCTACACACGGGCCATATGTAGTTCAACTCTGCTTAGGAAACTGAGAAGAACAGTAGCTCCTCTTCTTTCCAATACACTGTACTTGCTGGGAACAGATGGGAGGGCTATTTGAACTGTGTATGGCAATGGGAGCACAATAGTGACTTTCCTTACCAGAAAACAACTGTTGCTCGTAGGAACACAAACTGCATGTGATTCCACTCCATTTAGGAATGGGAAACAAACGCTAGCTCGCCTTAAAAGAAACACACTCTGCTTTTGAGAAAAAAGCACTATTCTACTCTACTGTGTTTCCTATGGGGTCCGAACAGTGAGCTTGCTCAGAACAAAAAAACTGTGCTTCCTACAAACACGGCCATATCTAGTTCAAGTCTGCTTAGGAACCTGACAAGAACAATAGATCCTCTTCAGCCCAATATACTGTACTTGCTGCGAACAGACGCCAGTGCTATTTGTCCTGTGTATGGCAATGGCAGCGCAATAGTGACACTTTTTACCAGAAAACAACTCTTGCTCGTAGTACCAGAAACTGCATGGGATTCAACTCCATTTAGGACTGCGAAACAAACTCTAGCTTGCCTTACAAGTAACACACTCTGCTTTAGAGAAAAGAGCACTCTTCTGCTCTACTGTGTTTCCTATGGGGTCCAAACAGTGAGCTTGCAAAGAACAAAAGAACTGTGCTTCCTACAAACACGGATCATATCTAGTTCAACTCTGCTTAGGAAACCGACAAGAACAGTAGCACCTATCCAGTCCAATACACTGTACTTGCTGGGAACAGACACGAGTGCTATTTGCACTGTGTATGGCAATGGGAGCGCAATGTGACTTTCCTTACCAGAAAAGAACTCTTGTTCATAGGACCTGAAACTGCATGTGATTCAACTCCATTTAGGACTAAGAAACAAACGCTAGCTTGCCTTACAAGAAACACACTCTGCTTTTGAGAAAAGCGCACTCTTCTACTCCTCTGTGTTTCCTATAGGGTACGAACAGTGAGCTTGCTCAGAACAAAAGAACTGTGCTTCCTACACACACGGCCATATCTAGTTCAATTCTGTTTAGGAACCTGAAAGAACAGTAGATCCTCTTCAGTCCAATACACTGTACTTGCTGGGAACAGACGCCAGTGCTCTTTGTCCTGTATATGGCAATTGGAGCACAATAGTGACTCTTCTTTCCATAAAACAACTCTTGCTCATAGGACCAGAAACTGCATGGGATTCAACTCCATTTAGGACTGGGAAACAAACGATAGCTGGACTTACAAGAAACACACTCTGCTTTAGAGAAAAGAGCACTCTTCTACTCTACCGTGTTTCCTATAGGGCCAGAACAGTGAGCTTGCTCAGAAAAAAAAAACTGTGCTTCCTACACACACGGGCCATATCTAGTTCAACTCTGCTTAGGAAACTGACAAGAACAGTAGCTCCTCTTCAGTCCGATACACTGTACTTACTGGGAACAGACGCGAGTGCTATTTGCACTGTGGATGGCAATGGGAGCACAATAGTGACTTTCCTTACCAGAAAACAACTCTTGCTCGTAGGACCAGAAACTGCCTGTGATTCAACTCCATTTAGGACTGAGAAACAAATGCTAGCTCGCCTTATATGAAACACACTCTGCTTTTGAGAAAAGAGCACTCTTCTACACTACTGTGTTTCTTATGGGGTCCAAACAGTGAGCTTGCTCAGAACCAAAGAACTGTGCTTCCTACACACACGGATCATATCTAGTTCAACTCTGCTTAGTAAACTTACAAGAACAGTAGCTCCTATTCAGTCCAATACAATGTACTTGCAGGGAACAGACGCGAGTGCTATTTGCACTGTATGGCAATTGCAGCCCAATAGTGACTTGTCTTACCAGAAAACAACTCTTGCTCGTAGGACAAAAAACTGCATGTGACTCAACTCCATTTAGGACTGGGAAACAAACGCTAGCTCGACTTTTAAGAAACACACTCTGCTTTTGAGAAAAGAACACTCTTCTACTCTACTGTGTTTCCTATGTGTTCCGAAAAGTGAGCTTGCTCAGAACAAAAAAACTGTGCTTCCTACACACACGGCCATATCTAGTTCAAGTCTGCTTAGGAACCTTACAAGAACAGTAGATCCTCTTCAGTCCAATACACTGTACTTGCTGGGAACAGACGCCAGTGCTATTTGTCCTGTGTATGGCAATGGCAGCACAATAGTGACTCTTCTTACCAGAAAACAACTCTTGCTCATGGACCAGAAACTGCATGTGATTCAACTCCATTTAGGACTGGGAAACAAACTCTAGCTGGCTTTACAAGAAACACACTCTGATTTTGAGGAAAGAGCACTCTTCTACTCTACTGTGTTTCCTATAGGGCCACAACAGTGAGCTTGCTCAGAAAAAAAGAACTGTGCTTCCTACACACACGGGCCATATCTAGTTCAACTCTGCTTAGTAAACTGAGAAGAACAGTAGCTCCTCTTCAGTCCAATACACTGTACTTGCTGGGAACAGAAGCGAGGGCTATTTGCACTGTGTATGGCAATAGAGCGCAATAGTGACTTTCTTTACCAGAAAACAACTCTTGCTCGTAGGACCAGAAACTGCATGTGATTCCACTCCACTTAGGCCTGGGAAACAAACGGTAGCTCGCCTTACAAGAAACACACTCTGCTTTAGAGAAAAGAGCACTCTTCCACTCTACTGTGTTTCCTATGGGGTCCAAACAGTGAGCTTGCTCAGAACAAAAGAACTGTGCTTCCTACAGACACGGACCATATCTAGTTCAACTCTGCTTAGGAACCTGACAAGAACAGTAGATCCTCTTCAGTCCAATACACTGTACTTGCTGGGAACAGACTCCAGTGCTATTTGTCCTGTGTATGGCAATGGCAGCGCAATAGTGACTCTTCTTACCAGAAAACAACTCTTGCTCTTAGGACCAGAAACTGCATGTGATTCAACTCCATTTAGGCCTGGGAAACAAACTCTAGCGCGCTTTACAAGAAACACACTCTGCTTTTGAGAAAAGAGCACTCTTCTACTCTACTGTGTTTCCTATGTGTTCCGAACAGTGAGCTTACTCAGAACAAAACAACTGTGCTTCCTACACACACGGCCATATCTACATCAAGTCTGCTTAGGAAACTGACAAGAACAGTAGCTCCTGTTCAGTCCGATACACTGTACTTGCTGGGAACAGACGTGAGTGCTATTTGCACTGTATATGGCATTTGGAGCGCAACAGTCACTCTTCTTACCAGAAAACAACTCTCGTCTTGTAGGACAAAAATCTGCATGTGACTCAACTCCATTTAGGACTGGGAAACAAACGCGAGCTCGCCTTACAAGAAACACACTCTGCTTCAGAGAAAAGAGCACTCTTCTACTCTACTGTGTTTCCTATGGGGTCCAAACTGTGAGCTTGCTCAGAACAAAAGAACTGTGCTTCCTACACACACGGGCCATATCTAGTTCAACTCTGCTTAGGAAACTGACAAGAACAGTAGCTCCTCTTCAGTCCGATACACTGTACTTGCTCGGAACAGACGCGAGTGCTATTTGCACTGTGTATGGCAATTGGAGCACAATAGTTACTCGTCTTACCAGAAAAAAACTCTTGCTCGTAGGACAAAAAACTGCATGTGACTCAACTCCATTTAGGACTGGGAAACAAACACTAGCTCGCCTTCCAAGAAACACACTCTGCTTTTGAGAAAAGAGCACTCTTCTACTTTACTGTTTACTATGTGTTCCGAACAGTGAGCTTGCTCAGAACAAAAAAACTGTGCTTCCTACAAACATTGCCACATGTAGTTCAAGTCTGCTTAGGAACCTGAGAAGAACAGTAGATCCTCTTCAGTCCGATACACTGTACTTGCTGGGAACAGACAGGAGGGCTATTTGCACTGTGTATGGCAATGGGAGCGCAATAGTGACTTTCCATACCAGAAAACAACTCTTGTTCGTAGGACCAGAAACTGCATGTGATTCCACTCCATTTAGAACTGGGAAACAAACGCTAGCTCGCCTTACAAGAAACACACTCTGCTTTTGAGAAAAGAGCACTCTTCTACTCTACTGTGTTTCCTGTGGGGTCCAAACAGGGAGCTTGCTCAGAACAAAAGAACTGTGCTTCCTACATTCCCCGACCCTATCTAGTTCAACTCTGCTTAGGAAACTGACAAGAACAGTAGCTCCTCTTCAGTCTGATACACTGTATTTGCTGGGAACAGACGCGAGTGCTATTTGCACAGTGTATGGCAATGGGAGCTCAATAGTTACTTTCCTTACCAGAAAACAGCTCTTGCTCATAGGAACAGAAACTGCATGGGATTCAACTCCATTTAGGACTGGGAAACAAACGCTAGCTCGCCTTACAAGAAACACACTCTGCTTTTGAGAAAAGAGCACATTTCTACTCTACTGTGTTTCCTATGGGGTCCGAAAAGTGAGCTTGCTCAGAACAAAAGAAATGTGCTTCCTACACACACCGACCATATCTAGTTCAACTCTGCTTAGGAAACTGACAAGAACAGTAGCTCCTCTTCAGTCCGATACACTGTATTTGCTGCGAACAGACGAAAGTGCTATTTGCACTGTGTATGGCAATGGGAGCTCAATAGTTACTTTCCTTACCAGAAAACAACTCTTGCTCGTAAGAACAGAAACTGCATGGGATTCAACTCCATTTAGGACTGGGAAACAAACGCTAGCTCGCCTTACAAGAAACACACTCTGCTTTTGAGAAAAGAGCACAATTCTACTCTTCTGTGTTTCCTATGGGGTCCGAACAGTTAGCTTGCTCAGAACAAAAGAACTGAGCTTCCTACACACACGGCCATATCTAGTTCAATTCTGCTTAGGAACCTGACAAAAACAGTAGATCCTCTTCAGTCCAATACACTGTACTTGCTGGGAACAGACGCGAGTGCTATTTGCACTGTGTTTGGCAATGGGAGCGCAATAGTGACTTTCCTTACCAAAAAACAACTCTTGCTCGTAGGAACAGAACCTGCATGTGATTCAACTCCATATGGGACTGGGAAACAAACGCTAGCTCGCCTTACAAGAAACACACTCTGATTTACAGAAAAAAGCTCTTTTCTACTCTATTGTGTTTCCTAGGAGGTCCAAACAGTGAACTTGCTCAGAACAAAAGAACTGTGCTTCCTACACACACGGCCATATCTATTTCAATTCTGCTTAGGAACCTGACAAGAACAGTAGATCCTCTTCAGTCCAATACACTGTACTGCTGGGAACAGACAACAGTGCTATTTGTCCTGTGTATGGCAATGGCAGGGCAATAGTGACTCTTCTTACCATAAAACAATTCTTGCTTGTAGGACCAGAAACTGCATGTGATTCAACTCCATTTAGGACTGGGAAACAAACGATAGCTCGCTTACAAGAAACACACTCTGCTTTAGAGAAAAGAGCACTCTTCTACTCTACTGTGTTTCCTATAGGGCCAGAACAGTGAGCTTGCTCAGAACAAAAGAACTGTGCTTTCTACACTCGGGCCATATCTAGTTCAACTCTGCTTAGGAAACTGACAAGAACAGTAGCTCCCCTTCAGTCCGATACACTGTACTTCCTGGGAACAGACGGGACTGCTATTTGCACTGTGTATGGCTATTGGAGCACAATAGTGACTCGTCTTACCAGAAAACAATTCTTGCTCGTAGGACAAAAATCTGCATGTGACTCAACTCCATTTAGGACTGGGAAACAAACGCTAGCTCGCCTTCCAAGAAACACACTCTGCTTTTGAGAAAAGAGCACTCTTCTACTCTACTGTGTTTCCTATGGGTTCCGAACAGTGAGCTTGCTCAGAACAAAAAACTGTGCTTCCTACACACACGGACATATCTAGTTCAAGTCTGCTTAGGAACCTGACAAGAACAGTAGATCCTCTTCCATCCAATACACTGTACTTGCTGGGAAAAGACGCCAGTGCTATTTGTCCTGTGTATGGCAATGGCAGCACAATAGTGACTCTTCTTACCAGAAAACAACTCTTGCTCGTAGGACCAGAAACTGCATGTGATTACACTCCATTTAGGACTGGGAAACAAACGCTAGCTCGCCCTACAAGAAACACACTCTGCTTTTGAGAAAAGAGCACTCTTCTACTCTACTGTGTTTCCTATGGGGTCCAAACAGTGAGCTTGCTCAGAACAAAAGAACTGTGCTTCCTACACACGCGGGACATATCTCGTTCACCTCTGCTTAGGAAACTGACAAGAACAGTAGCTCCTCTTCAGTCCGATACACTGTACTTGCTGGAACAGACGTGAGTGCTATTTGCACTGTGTATGGCAATTGGAGCGCAATGTGACTTTCCTTACCAGAAAACAACTCTTGTTCGTAGGACCTGAAACTGCTTGTGATTCAACTCCATTTAGGACTAGGAAACAAACGCTAGCTTGCCTTACAAGAAACACACTCTGCTTTAGAGAAAAGAGCACTCTTCTACTCTACTGTGTTTCCTATAGGGCCAGAACAGTGAGCTTGCTCAGAACATAAGAACTGTGCTTCCTACACACACGGGCCATAACTAGTTCAACTCTGCTTAGGAAACTGACAAGAACAGTAGCTCCTCTTCAGTCCGATACACTGTACTTGCTGGGAACAGACGCGAGTGCTATTTGCATTGTGTATGGCAATGGGACCGCAATAGTGACTTTCCTTACCAGAAAAAAAATCTTGCTCGTAGGACCAGAAACTGCATGTGATTCAACACCATTTAGGACTGGGAAACAAACGCTAGCTTGCCTTACAAGAAACACACTCTGCTTTTGAGAAAAGAGCACTCATCTACTCTACTGTGTTTCCTATGGGGTCCGAACAGTGAGCTTTCTCAGAACAAACGAACTGTGCTTCCTACACACACGGACCATATCTAGTTCAACTCTGCTTAGTAAACTGACAAGAACAGTAGCTCCTATTCAGTCCAATACACTGTACTTGCTGGGAAAAGACGCGAGTGCTATTTGCCTTGGGTAGGGCAATGGGAGCACAATAGTGACTTTCCTTACCATAAAACAACTCTTGCTCGTAGGACCAGAAACTCCATGTGATTCAACTCCATTTAGGACTGGGAAACAAACTCTAGCTCGCTTTACAAGAAACACACTCTGCTTTTGAGAAAAGAGCACTCTTCTACTCTACTGTGTTTCCCATAGGGCCAGAACAGTGAGCTTGCTCAGAAAAAAAGAACTGTGCTTTCTACACACACGGGCCATATCTAGTTCAACTCTGCTTAGGAATCTGAGAAGAACATTAGCTCCTCTTCTTTCCAATACACTGTACTTGCTGGGAACAGATGGGTGGGCTATTTGCACTGTGTATGGCAATGGGAGCACAATAGTGACTTTCCTTACCAGAAAACAACTCTTGCTCGTAGGAACACAAACTGCATGTGATTCCACTCCTTTTAGGAATGTGAAACAAACGCTAGCTCGCCTTAAAAGAAACACACTCTGCTTTTGAGAAAAAAGCACTCTTCTACTTTACTGTGTTTCCTATGGGGTCCGAACAGTGAGCTTGCTCAAAAGAAAAAAACTGTGCTTCCTACACACACGGCCATATCTAGTTCAAGTCTGCTTAGGAACCTGACAAGAATAGTAGATCCTCTTCAGCCCAATACACTATACTTGCTGCAAACAGACGCCAGTGCTATTTGTCCTGTGTATAGCAATGGCAGCGCAAGAGTGACTCTTTTTACCAGAAAACAACTCTTGCTCTTAGTACCAGAAACTGCATGGGATTCAACTCCATTTAGGACTGCGAAACAAACGCTAGCTTGCCTTACAAGTAACACACTCTGCTTTAGAGAAAAGAGCACTCTTCTGCTCTACTGTGTTTCCTATGGGATCCAAACAGTGAGCTTGCAAAGAACAAAAGAACTGTGCTTCCTACAAACACGGATCATATCTAGTTCAACTCTGCTTAGGAAACTGACAAGAACAGTAGCACCTATCCAGTCCAATACACTGTACTTCCTGGGAACAGACACGAGTGCTATTTGAACTGTGTATGGCAATGGGAGCGCAATGTGACTTTCCTTACCAGAAAAGAACTCTTGTTTGTAGGACCTGAAACTGCATGTGATTCAACTCCATTTAGGACTAAGAAACAAACGCTAGCTTGCCTTACAAGAAACACACTCTGCTTTTGAGAACAGAGCATTCTTCTACTCTACTGTGTTTCCTATAGGGTCCGAACAGTGAGCTTGCTCAGAACAAAAGAACTGTGCTTCTTACACACACGGCCATATCTAGTTCAATTCTGCTTAGGAACCTGAAAGAACAGTAGATCCTCTTCAGTCCAATACACTGTACTTGCTGGGAACAGACGCCAGTGCTCTTTGTCCTGTATATGGCAATTGGAGCACAATAGTGACTCTTCTTACCATAAAACAACTCTTGCTCGTAGGACCAGAAACTGCATGTGATTCAACTCCATTTAGTACTGGGAAACAAACGATAGCTCGCCTTACAAGAAACACACTCTGCTTTAGAGAAAAGAGCACTCTTCTACTCTACTGTGTTTCCTATAGAGCCAGAACAGTGAGCTTGCTCAGAAAAAAAAACTGTGCTTCCTACACACACGGCCCATATCTAGTTCAACTCTGCTTAGGAAACTGACAAGAACAGTAGCTCCTCTTCAGTCCGATACACTGTACTTGCTGGGAACAGACGCCAGTGCTATTTGCACTGTGGATGGCAATGGGAGCACAATAGTGACTTTCCTTACCAGAAAACAACTCTTGCTCATAGGACCAGAAACTGCATATGATTCAACTCCATTTAGGACTGAGAAACAAATGCTAGCTTGCCTTCCATGAAACACACTCTGATTTGAGAAAAGAGCACTCTTCTACTCTACTGTGTTTCCTATGGGGAACGAACAGTGAGTTTGCTCAGAACAAAAGAACTGTGCTTCCTACACACACGGGCCATATCTAGTTCAACTCTGCTTAGGAAACTGACAAGAACAGTAGCTCCTCTTCAGTCCGATACACTGTACTTGCTGGGAACAGACGTGAGTGCTATTTGCACTGTGTATGGCAATGGGAGCGCAATAGTGACTTTCCTTACCAGAAAACAACTCTTGCTCGTAGGACCAGAAACTGCATGTGATTCAACTCCATTTAGGACTGAGTAACAAATGCTAGCTCGCCTTATATGAAACACACTCTGCTTTTGAGAAAAGAGCACTCTTGTACTCTACTGTGTTTCTTATGGTGTCCAAACAGTGAGCTTGCTCAGAACCAAAGAACTGTGCTTCCTACACACACGGATCATATCTAGTTCAACTCTGCTTAGTAAACTTACAAGAACAGTAGCTCCTATTCAGTCCAATACAATGTACTTGCGGGGAACAGAAGCGAGTGCTATTTGCACTGTGTATGGCAATTGGAGCCCAATATTGACTTGTATTACCAGAAAACAACTCTTGCTCGTAGGACAAAAAACTGCATGTGACTCAACTCCATTTAGGACTGGGAAACAAACGCTAGCTCGACTTTTAAGAAACACACTCTGCTTTTGAGAAAAGAGCACTCTTCTACTCTACTGTGTTTCCTATGTGTTCCGAAAAGTGAGCTTGCTCAGAACAAAAAAACTGTGCTTCCTACACACACGGCCATATCTAGTTCAAGTCTGCTTAGGAACCTGACAAGAACAGTAGATCCTCTTCAGTCCAATACACTGTACTTGCTGGGAACAGATGCCAGTGCTATTTGTCCTGTGTATGGCAATGGCAGCGCAATACTGACTCTTCTTACCAGAAAACAACTCTTGCTCATGGACCAGAAACTGCATGTGAATCAACTTCATTTAGGACTGGGAAACAAATGCTAGCTCGCCTTACAAGAAACACACTCTGCTTTTGATAAAAGAGCACTCTTCTACACTACTGTGTTTCCTATAGGGTCCGAACAGTGAGCTTGCTCAGAACAAAAAAACTGTGCTTCCTACACACACGGGCCATATCTAGTTCAACTCTGCTTAGGAATCTGAGAAGAACAGTAGCGCCTCTTCAGTCCAATACACTGTACTTGCTGGGAACAGATGGGAGGGCTATTTGCACTGTGTATGGCAATGGGAGCACAATAGTGACTTTCCTTACCAGAAAAAAACTCTTGCTCGTAGGAACACAAACGGCATGTGATTCCACTCATTTTAGGAATGGGAAACAAACGCTAGCTCGCCTTAAAAGAAACACACTCTGCTTTTGAGAAAAAAGCACTCTTCTACTCTACTGTGTTTCCTATGGGGTCCGAACAGTGAGCTTGCTCAGAAAAAAAAACTGTGCTTCCTACACACACGGCCATATCTAGTTCAAGTCTGCTTAGGAACCTGACAAGAACAGTAGATCCTCTTCAGTCCAATATACTGTACTTGCTGGGAACAGACGCCAGTGCTACTTGTCCTGTGTATGGCAATGGCAGCGCAATAGTGACTCTTCTTACCATAAAACAACTCTTGCTCATAGGACCAGAAACTGCAAGTGTTTCAACTCTATTTAGGACTGGGAAACAAAAGCTAGCTCACCTTACAAGAAACACACTCTGCTTTAGAGTAAAGAGCACTCTTCTACTCTACTGTGTTTCCTATAGGGCCAGAACAGTGAGCTTGCTCAGAACAAAAGAACTGTGCTTCCTACACACGGGCCATATCTAGTTCAACTCTGTTTAGGAAACTGACAAGAACAGTAGCTCCTCTTCAGTCAGATACACTGTACTTGCTGGGAACAGACGCGAGTGCTATTTGCACTCTGTATGGCAATGGGAGCGCAATAGTGACTTTCCTTACCAGAAAACAACTCTTGCTCGTTGGACCAGATACTGCATGTGATTCAACTCCATTTAGGACTGGAAAACAAATGCTAGCTCGCCTTACATGAAACACACTCTGCTTTTGAGAAAAGAGCACTCTTCTACTCTACTGTGTTTCCTATGTGTTCCGAACAGTGAGCTTGCTGAGAACAAAAAAACTGTGCTTCCTACACACACGGCCATATCTAGTTCAAGTCTGCTTAGGAACCTGACAAGAACAGTAGATCCTCTTCAGTCCAATACACTGTACTTGCTGGGAACAGACTCCAGTGCTATTTGTCCTGTGTATGGCAATGGCAGCGCAATAGTGACTCTTCTTAACAGAAAACAACTCTTGCTCGTAATACCAGAAACTGCATGTGATTCAACTCCATTTAGGCCTGGGAAACAAACTCTAGCTCGCTTTACAAGAAACACACCCTGCTTTTGAGAAAAGAGCACTTTTCTACTCTACTGTGTTTCCTTTAGGGCCAGAACAGTGAGCTTGCTCAGAAAAAAAGAACTGTGCTTCCTACACACACGGGCCATATCTAGTTCAACTCTGCTTAGGAAACTGAGAAGAACAGTAGCTCCTCTTCAGTCCAATACACTGTACTTGCTGGGAACAGACACGAGGGATATTTGCACTGTGTATGGCAATGGGAGCGCAATAGTGACTTTCTTTACCAGAAAACAACTCTTGCTTGTAGGACCAGAAACTGCATGTGATTCCACTCCATTTAGAACTGGGAAACAAACGGTAGCTCGCCTTACAAGAAACACACTCTGCTTTAGAGAAAAGAGCACTCTTCTACTCTACTGTGTTTCCTATGTGGTCCAAACAGTGAGCTTGCTCAGAACAAAAGAGCTGTGCTTCCTACACATGGGCCATAACTAGTTCCACTCTGCTTAGGAAACTGACAAGAACAGTAGCTCCTCTTCAGTCCAATACACTGTACTTGAAGGGAACAGACGCGAGTGCTATTTGCACTGTGTGTGGCAATTGGAGCCCAATAGTGACTTGTCTTACCAGAAAACAACTCTTGCTCGTAGGACAAAAAACTGCATGTGACTCAACTCCATTTAGGACTGGGAAACAAATGCTAGCTCGACGTCCAAGAAACACACTCTGCTTTTGAGAAAAGAGCAATCTTCTACTCTACTGTGTTTCCTATGTGTTCCGAAAAGTGAGCTTGCTCAGAATAAAAAAACTGTGCTTCCTACACACACGGCCATATCTAGTTCAAGTCTCCTTAGGAACCTGACAAGAACAGTAGATCCTCTTCAGTCCAATACAGTGTACTTGCTGGGAACAGACGCCAATGCTATTTGTCCTGTGTATGGCAATGGCAGCGCAATAGTGACTCTTCTTACCAGAAAACAACTCTTGCTCGTGGTCCAGAAACTGCATGTGATTCAACTCCATTTAGGACTGGGAAACAAACTCTAGTTCACTTTACCACAAACACACTCTGCTTTTGAGAAAAGAGCACTCTTCTACTCTACTGTGTTTCCTATAGGGCCAGAAAAGTGAGCTTGCTCAGAAAAAAAGAACTGTGCTTTCTACACACGGGCCATATGTAGTTCAACTCTGCTTAGGAAACTGAGAAGAACAGTAGCTCCTCTTCTTTCCAATACACTGTACTTGCTGGGAACAGATGGGAGGGCTATTTGCACTGTGTATGGCAATGGGAGCACAATAGCGACTTTCCTTACCAGAAAACAACTGTTGCTCGTAGGAACACAAACTGCATGTGATTCCACTCCATTTAGGAATGGGAAACAAACGCTAGCTCGCCTTAAAAGAAACACACTCTGCTTTTGAGAAAAAAGCACTATTCTACTCTACTGTGTTTCCTATGGGGTCCGAACAGTGAGCTTGCTCAGAACAAAAAAACTGTGCTTCCTACAAACACGGCCATATCTAGTTCAAGTCTGCTTAGGAACCTGACAAGAACAATAGATCCTCTTCAGCCCAATATACTGTACTTGCTGCGAACAGACGCCAGTGCTATTTGTCCTGTGTATGGCAATGGCAGCGCAATAGTGACACTTTTTACCAGAAAACAACTCTTGCTCATAGTACCAGAAACTGCATGGGATTCAACTCCATTTAGGACTGCGAAACAAATGCTAGCTTGCCTTACAAGTAACACACTCTGCTTTAGAGAAAAGAGCACTCTTCTGCTCTACTGTGTTTCCTATGGGGTCCAAACAGTGAGCTTGCAAAGAACAAAAGAACTGTGCTTCCTACAAACACGGATCATATCTAGTTCAACTCTGCTAGGAAACTGACAAGAACAGTAGCACCTATCCAGTCCAATACACTGTACTTGCTGGGAACAGACACGAGTGCTATTTGCACTGTGTATGGCAATGGGAGCACAATGTGACTTTCTTTACCAGAAAAGAACTCTTGTTCGTAGGACCTGAAACTGCATGTGATTCAACTCCATTTAGGACTAAGAAACAAACGCTAGCTTGCCTTACAAGAAACACACTCCGCTTTTGAGAAAAGAGCACTCTTCTACTCTACTGTGTTTCCTATAGGGCCAGAACAGTGAACTTGCTCAGAACATAAGAACTGTGCTTCCTACACACACGGGCCATATCTAATTCAACTCTGCTTAGGAAACTGACAAGAAAAGTAGCTCCTCTTCAGTCCGATACACTGTACTCGCTGGGAACAGACGCGAGTGCTATTTGCATTGTGTATGGCAATGGGAGCACAATAGTGACTTTTCTTACCAGAAAACAACTCTTGCTCATAGTACCAGAAACTGAATGTGATTCAACTCCATTTAGGACTGGGAAACAAACGCTAGCTCGCCTTACAAGAAACACACTCTGCTTTTGAGAAAAGCGCACTCTTCTACTCCTCTGTGTTTCCTATAGGGTCCGAACAGTGAGCTTGCTCAGAACAAAAGAACTGTGCTTCCTACACCCACGGCCATATCTAGTTCAATTCTGTTTAGGAACCTGAAAGAACAGTAGATCCTCTTCAGTCCAATACACTGTACTTGCTGGGAACAGACGCCAGTGCTCTTTGTCCTATATATGGCAATTGGAGCACAATAGTGACTCTTCTTTCCATAAAACAACTCTTGCTCATAGGACCAGAAACTGCATGTGATTCAACTCTATTTAGGACTGGGAAACAAACGATAGCTGGACTTACAAGAAACACACTCTGCTTTAGAGAAAAGAGCACTCTTCTACTCTACTGTGTTTCCTATAGGGCCAGAACAGTGAGCTTGCTCAGAAAAAAAAAACTGTGCTTCCTACACACACGGGCCATATCTAGTTCAACTCTGCTTAGGAAACTGACAAAACAGTAGCTCCTCTTCAGTCCGATACACTGTACTTGCTGGGAACAGTCGCGAGTGCTATTTGCACTGTGGATGGCAATGAAAGCACAATAGTGACTTTCCTTACCAGAAAACAACTCTTGCTCGTAGGACCAGAAACTGCATGTGATTCAACTCCATTTAGGACTGAGAAACAAATGCTAGCTCGCCTTATATGAAACACACTCTGCTTTTGAGAAAAGAGCACTCTTCTACACTACTGTGTTTCTAATGGGGTCCAAACAGTGAGCTTGCTCAGAACCAACGAACTGTGCTTCCTACACACACGGATCATATCTAGTTCAACTCTGCTTAGTAAACTTACAAGAACAGTAGCTCCTATTCAGTCCAATACAATGTACTTGCAGGGAACAGACGCGAGTGCTATTTGCACTGTGTATGGCAATTGCAGCCCAATAGTGACTTGTCTTACCAGAAAACAACTCTTGCTCGTAGGACAAAAAACTGCATGTGACTCAACTCCATTTAGGACTGGGAAACAAACGCTAGCTCGACTTTTAAGAAACACACTCTGCTTTTGAGAAAAGAGCACTCTTCTACTCTACTGTGTTTCCTATGTGTTCCGAAAAGTGAGCTTGCTCAGAACAAAAAAACTGTGCTTCCTACACACACGGCCATATCTAGTTCAAGTCTGCTTAGGAACCTTACAAGAACAGTAGATCCTCTTCAGTCCAATACACTGTACTTGCTGGGAACAGACGCCAGTGCTATTTGTCCTGTGTATGGCAATGGCAGCACAATAGTGACTCTTCTTACCAGAAAACAACTCTTGCTCATGGACCAGAAACTGCATGTGATTCAACTCCATTTAGGACTGGGAAACAAACTCTAGCTCGCTTTACAAGAAACACACTCTGCTTTTGAGGAAAGAGCACTCTTCTACTCTACTGTGTTTCCTATAGGGCCACAACAGTGAGCTTGCTCAGAAAAAAAGAACTGTGCTTCCTACACACACGGGCCATATCTAGTTCAACTCTGCTTAGTAAACTGAGAAGAACAGTAGCTCCTCTTCAGTCCAATACACTGTACTTGCTGGGAACAGAAGCGAGGGCTATTTGCACTGTGTATGGCAATGGGAGCGCAATAGTGACTTTCTTTACCAGAAAACAACTCTTGCTCGTAGGACCAGAAACTGCATGTGATTCCACTCCATTTAGGACTGGGAAACAAACGGTAGCTCGCCTTACAAGAAACACACTCTGCTTTAGAGAAAAGAGCACTCTTCCACTCTACTGTGTTTCCTATGGGGTCCAAACAGTGAGCTTGCTCAGAACAAAAGAACTGTGCTTCCTACACACACGGACCATATCTAGTTCAACTCTGCTTAGTAAACTGACAAGAACAGTAGCTCCTATTCAGTCCAATACACTGTACTTGCTGGGAAAAGACGCGAGTGCTATTTGCCTTTTGTAGGGCAATGGGAACACAATAGTGACTTTCCTTACCTTAAAACAACTCTTGCTCATAGGACCAGAAACTGCATGTGATTCAACTCCATTTAGGACTGGAAAACAAACGCTAGCTCGCCTTACAAGAAACACACTCTGCTTTAGAGAAAAGAGCACTCTTGTACTCTACTGTGTTTCCTATAGGGCCAGAACAGTGAGCTTGCTCAGAACAAAAGAACTGTGCTTCCTACACACACGGGCCATATCTAGTTCACCTCTGCTTAGGAAACTTACAAGAACAGTAGATCCTCTTCAGTCCAATACACTGTACTTGCAGAAAACAGACGTGAGTGCTATTGGCACTCTGTATGGCAATTGGAGCCCAATAGTGACTTGTCTTACCAGAAAACAACTCTTGGTCGTAGGACAAAAAACTGCATGTGACTCAACTCCATTTAGGACTGGGAAACAAATGCTAGCTCGACGTCCAAGAAACACACTCTGCTTTTGAGAAAAGAGCACTCTTCTACTCTACTGTGTTTCCTATGTGTTCTGAAAAGTGAGCTTGCTCAGAACAAAAAAACTGTGCTTCCTACACACACGGCCATATCTAGTTCAAGTCTGCTTAGGAACCTGACAAGAACAGTAGATCCTCTTCAGTCCAATACACTGTACTTGCTGGAAACAGATGCCAATGCTATTTGTCCTGTGTATGGCAATGGCAGCGCAATACTGACTCTTCTTACCAGAAAACAACTCTTGCTAATGGACCAGAAACTGCATGTGAATCAACTCCATTTAGGACTGGGAAACAAATGCTAGCTCGCCTTACAAGAAACACACTCTGCTTTTGATAAAAGAGCAATCTTCTACACTACTGTGTTTCCTATAGGGTCCGAACAGTGAGCTTGCTCAGAACAAAAAAACTGTGCTTCCTACACACACGGCCATATCTAGTTCAAGTCTGCTTAGGAACCTGACAAGAACAGTAGATCCTCTTCAGTCCAATACACTGTACTTGCTGGGAACAGACGCCAGTGCTATTTGTCCTGTGTATGGCAATGGCAGCGCAATAGTGACTCTTCTTACCAGAAAACAACTCTTGCTCGTAGACCAGAAACTGCATGTGATTCAACTCCATTTAGGACTGGGAAACAAACTCTAGCTCGCTTAACAAGAAACACACTCTGCTTTTGAGAAAAGAGCACTCTTCTACTCTACTCTGTTTCCCATAGGGCCAGAACAGTGAGCTTGCTCAGAAAAAAAGAACTGTGCTTCCTACACACACGGGCCATATCTAGTTCAACTCTGCTTAGGAATCTGAGAAGAACAGTAGCGCCTCTTCAGTCCAATACACTGTACTTGCTGGGAACAGATGGGAGGGCTATTTGCACTGTGTATGGCAATGGGAGCACAATAGTGACTTTCCTTACCAGAAAAAAACTCTTGCTCGTAGGAACACAAACGGCATGTGATTCCACTCCATTTAGGAATGGGAAACAAACGCTAGCTCGCCTTAAAAGAAACACACGATGCTTTTGAGAAAAAAGCACTCTTCTACTCTACTGTGTTTCCTATGGGGTCCGAACAGTGAGCTTGCTCAGAAAAAAAAACTGTGCTTCCTACACACACGGCCATATCTAGTTCAAGTCTGCTTAGGAACCTGACAAGAACAGTAGATCCTCTTCAGCCCAATACACTGTATTGCTGCGAACAGATGCCAGTGCTATTTGTCCTGTGTATGGCAATGGCAGTGCAATAGTGACTCTTCTTACCATAAAACAACTCTTGCTCGTAGTACCAGAAACTGCATGGGATTCAACTCCATTTAGGACTTGGAAACAAATGCTAGCTCGCCTTACAAGAAACACACTCTGCTTTTGCGAAAAGAGCACTCTTCTACTCTACTGTGTTTCCTATAGGGTCCGAACAGTGAGCTTGCTCAGAACATAAGAACTGTGCTTCCTACACACACGGTCCATATCTAGTTCAACTCTGCTTAGGAAACTGACAAGAACAGTAGCTCCTCACTCAGTCCCATACACTGTACTTGCTGGGAACAGATGCGAGTGCTATTTGTACTGTGTATGGCAATGGGAGCACAATAGTGACATTCCTTACCAGAAAACAACTCTTGCTCGTAGGACCAGAAACTTATTGTGATTCATCTCCATTTAGGACTCGAAACAAATGCTAGCTCGCCTTACATGAAACGCACTCTGCTTTTGAGAAAAGAGCACTCTTCTACTCTACTGTGTTTCCTATGGGGTCCGAACAGTGAGCTTGCTCAGAACAAAAGAACTGTGCTTCGTACACACGACGATATCTAGTTCAATTCTGTTTAGGAACCTGACAAGAACAGTAGATCCTCTTCAGTCCAATATACTGTACTTGCTGGGAACAGACGCCAGTGCTACTTGTCCTGTGTATGGCAATGGCAGCGCAATAGTGACTCTTCTTACCATAAAACAACTCTTGCTCATAGGACCAGAAACTGCAAGTGTTTCAACTCTATTTAGGACTGGGAAACAAAAGCTAGCTCACCTTACAAGAAACACACTCTGCTTTAGAGTAAAGAGCACTCTTCTACTCTACTGTGTTTCCTATAGGGCCAGAACAGTGAGCTTGCTCAGAACAAAAGAACTGTGCTTCCTACACACGGGCCATATCTAGTTCAACTCTGCTTAGGAAACTGACAAGAACAGTAGCTCCTCTTCAGTCTGATACACTGTACTTGCTGGGAACAGACGCGAGTGCTATTTGCACTCTGTATGGCAATGGGAGCGCAATAGTGACTTTCCTTACCAGAAAACAACTCTTGCTCGTTGGACCAGATACTGCATGTGATTCAACTCCATTTAGGACTGGAAAACAAATGCTAGCTCGCCTTACATGAAACACACTCTGCTTTTGAGAAAAGAGCACTCTTCTACTCTACTGTGTTTCCTATGTGTTCCGAACAGTGAGCTTGCTGAGAACAAAAAAACTGTGCTTCCTACACACACGGCCATATCTAGTTCAAGTCTGCTTAGGAACCTGACAAGAACAGTAGATCCTCTTCAGTCCAATACACTGTACTTGCTGGGAACAGACTCCAGTGCTATTTGTCCTGTGTATGGCAATGGCAGCGCAATAGTGACTCTTCTTAACAGAAAACAACTCTTGCTCGTAATACCAGAAACTGCATGTGATTCCACTCCATTTAGGCCTGGGAAACAAACTCTAGCTCGCTTTACAAGAAACACACCCTGCTTTTGAGAAAAGAGCACTCTTCTACTCTACTGTGTTTCCTTTAGGGCCAGAACATTGAGCTTGCTTAGAAAAAAAGAACTGTGCTTCCTACACACACGGGCCATATCTAGTTCAACTCTGCTTAGGAAACTGAGAAGAACAGTAGCTCCTCTTCAGTCCAATACACTGTACTTGCTGGGAACAGACGGGAGGGCTATTTGCACTGTGTATGGCAAAGGGAGAGCAACAGTGACTTTCCTTACCAGAAAACAACTCTTGCTCATAGGACCAGAAACTGCATGTGATTCAAATCCATATAGGACTGGGAAACAAATGCTAGCTCGCCTTACAAAAACACACCCTGCTTTTGAGAAAAGAGCACTCTTCTACTCTACTGTGTTTTCTGTAGGGCCAGAAGAGTGAACTTGCTCAGAACATAAGAACTGTGCTTTCTACACACACGGGCCATATCTAGTTCAACTCTGCTTAGGAAACTGACAAGAACAGTAGCTCCTCTTCAGTCTGATACACTGTACTTACTGGGAACAGATGCGAGAGCTATTTGCACTGTGTATGGCAAGGGGAGCTCAATAGGGACTTTCCTTACCAGTAAACAACTCTTGCTCGTAGGACCAGAAACTGCATGTGATTCCACTCCATTTAGGACTGGGAAACAAACGGTAGCTCGCCTTACAAGAAACACACTCTGCTTTAGAGAAAAGAGCACTCTTCTAATCTACTGTGTTTCCTATGTGGTCCAAACAGTGAGCTTGCTCAGAACAAAAGAGCTGTGCTTCCTACACATGGGCCATAACTAGTTCCACTCTGCTTAGGAAACTGACAAGAACAGTAGCTCCTCTTCAGTCCAATACACTGTACTTGAAGGGAACAGACGCGAGTGCTATTTGCACTGTGTATGGCAATTGGAGCCCAATAGTGACTTGTCTTACCAGAAAACAACTCTTGCTCGTAGGACAAAAAACTGCATGTGACTCAACTCCATTTAGGACTGGGAAACAAATGCTAGCTCGACGTCCAAGAAACACACTCTGCTTTTGAGAAAAGAGCAATCTTCTACTCTACTGTGTTTCCTATGTGTTCCGAAAAGTGAGCTTGCTCAGAATAAAAAAACTGTGCTTCCTACACACACGGCCATATCTAGTTCAAGTCTCCTTAGGAACCTGACAAGAACAGTAGATCCTCTTCAGTCCAATACAGTGTACTTGCTGGGAACAGACGCCAATGCTATTTGTCCTGTGTATGGCAATGGCAGCGCAATAGTGACTCTTCTTACCAGAAAACAACTCTTGCTCGTGGACCAGAAACTGCATGTGATTCAACTCCATTTAGGACTGGGAAACAAACTCTAGTTCGCTTTACCACAAACACACTCTGCTTTTGAGAAAAGAGCACTCTTCTACTCTACTGTGTTTCCTATAGGGCCAGAAAAGTGAGCTTGCTCAGAAAAAAAGAACTGTGCTTTCTACACACGGGCCATATGTAGTTCAACTCTGCTTAGGAAACTGAGAAGAACAGTAGCTCCTCTTCTTTCCAATACACTGTACTTGCTGGGAACAGATGGGAGGGCTATTTGCACTGTGTATGGCAATGGGAGCACAATAGTGACTTTCCTTACCAGAAAACAACTGTTGCTCGTAGGAACACAAACTGCATGTGATTCCACTCCATTTAGGAATGGGAAACAAACGCTAGCTCGCCTTAAAAGAAACACACTCTGCTTTTGAGAAAAAAGCACTATTCTACTCTACTGTGTTTCCTATGGGGTCCGAACAGTGAGCTTGCTCAGAACAAAAAAACTGTGCTTCCTACAAACACGGCCATATCTAGTTCAAGTCTGCTTAGGAACCTGACAAGAACAATAGATCCTCTTCAGCCCAATATACTGTACTTGCTGCGAACAGACGCCAGTGCTATTTGTCCTGTGTATGGCAATGGCAGCGCAATAGTGACACTTTTTACCAGAAAACAACTCTTGCTCGTAGTACCAGAAACTGCATGGGATTCAACTCCATTTAGGACTGCGAAACAAACTCTAGCTTGCCTTACAAGTAACACACTCTGCTTTAGAGAAAAGAGCACTCTTCTGCTCTACTGTGTTTCCTATGGGGTCCAAACAGTGAGCTTGCAAAGAACAAAAGAACTGTGCTTCCTACAAACACGGATCATATCTAGTTCAACTCTGCTTAGGAAACTGACAAGAACAGTAGCACCTATCCAGTCCAATACACTGTACTTGCTGGGAACAGACACGAGTGCTATTTGCACTGTGTATGGCAATGGGAGCACAATGTGACTTTCCTTACCAGAAAAGAACTCTTGTTCATAGGACCTGAAACTGCATGTGATTCAACTCCATTTAGGACTAAGAAACAAACGCTAGCTTGCCTTACAAGAAACACACTCTGCTTTTGAGAAAAGAGCACTCTTGTACTCTACTGTGTTTCCTATAGGGCCAGAACAGTGAACTTGCTCAGAACATAAGAACTGTGCTTCCTACACACACGGGCCATATCTACTTCAACTCTGCTTAGGAAACTGACAAGAAAAGTAGCTCCTCTTCAGTCCGATACACTGTACTGGCTGGGAACAGACGCGAGTGCTATTTGCATTGTGTATGGCAATGGGAGCGCAATAGTGACTTTCCTTACCAGAAAACAACTCTTGCTCATAGTACCAGAAACTGCATGTGATTCAACTCCATTTTGGACTGGGAAACAAACGCTAGCTCGCCTTACAAGAAACACACTCTGCTTTTGAGAAAAGCGCACTCTTCTACTCCTCTGTGTTTCCTATAGGGTACGAACAGTGAGCTTGCTCAGAACAAAAGAACTGTGCTTCCTACACACACGGCCATATCTAGTTCAATTCTGTTTAGGAACCTGAAAGAACAGTAGATCCTCTTCAGTCCAATACACTGTACTTGCTGGGAACAGACGCCAGTGCTCTTTGTCCTGTATATGGCAATTGGAGCACAATAGTGACTCTTCTTTCCATAAAACAACTCTTGCTCATAGGACCAGAAACTGCATGGGATTCAACTCCATTTAGGACTGGGAAACAAACGATAGCTGGACTTACAAGAAACACACTCTGCTTTAGAGAAAAGAGCACTCTTCTACTCTACCGTGTTTCCTATAGGGCCAGAACAGTGAGCTTGCTCAGAAAAAAAAAACTGTGCTTCCTACACACACGGGCCATATCTAGTTCAACTCTGCTTAGGAAACTGACAAGAACAGTAGCTCCTCTTCAGTCCGATACACTGTACTTACTGGGAACAGACGCGAGTGCTATTTGCACTGTGGATGGCAATGGGAGCACAATAGTGACTTTCCTTACCAGAAAACAACTCTTGCTCGTAGGACCAGAAACTGCCTGTGATTCAACTCCATTTAGGACTGAGAAACAAATGCTAGCTCGCCTTATATGAAACACACTCTGCTTTTGAGAAAAGAGCACTCTTCTACACTACTGTGTTTCTTATGGGGTCCAAACAGTGAGCTTGCTCAGAACCAAAGAACTGTGCTTCCTACACACACGGATCATATCTAGTTCAACTCTGCTTAGTAAACTTACAAGAACAGTAGCTCCTATTCAGTCCAATACAATGTACTTGCAGGGAACAGACGCGAGTGCTATTTGCACTGTATGGCAATTGCAGCCCAATAGTGACTTGTCTTACCAGAAAACAACTCTTGCTCGTAGGACAAAAAACTGCATGTGACTCAACTCCATTTAGGACTGGGAAACAAACGCTAGCTCGACTTTTAAGAAACACACTCTGCTTTTGAGAAAAGAACACTCTTCTACTCTACTGTGTTTCCTATGTGTTCCGAAAAGTGAGCTTGCTCAGAACAAAAAAACTGTGCTTCCTACACACACGGCCATATCTAGTTCAAGTCTGCTTAGGAACCTTACAAGAACAGTAGATCCTCTTCAGTCCAATACACTGTACTTGCTGGGAACAGACGCCAGTGCTATTTGTCCTGTGTATGGCAATGGCAGCACAATAGTGACTCTTCTTACCAGAAAACAACTCTTGCTCATGGACCAGAAACTGCATGTGATTCAACTCCATTTAGGACTGGGAAACAAACTCTAGCTGGCTTTACAAGAAACACACTCTGATTTTGAGGAAAGAGCACTCTTCTACTCTACTGTGTTTCCTATAGGGCCACAACAGTGAGCTTGCTCAGAAAAAAAGAACTGTGCTTCCTACACACACGGGCCATATCTAGTTCAACTCTGCTTAGTAAACTGAGAAGAACAGTAGCTCCTCTTCAGTCCAATACACTGTACTTGCTGGGAACAGAAGCGAGGGCTATTTGCACTGTGTATGGCAATAGAGCGCAATAGTGACTTTCTTTACCAGAAAACAACTCTTGCTCGTAGGACCAGAAACTGCATGTGATTCCACTCCACTTAGGCCTGGGAAACAAACGGTAGCTCGCCTTACAAGAAACACACTCTGCTTTAGAGAAAAGAGCACTCTTCCACTCTACTGTGTTTCCTATGGGGTCCAAACAGTGAGCTTGCTCAGAACAAAAGAACTGTGCTTCCTACAGACACGGACCATATCTAGTTCAACTCTGCTTAGGAACCTGACAAGAACAGTAGATCCTCTTCAGTCCAATACACTGTACTTGCTGGGAACAGACTCCAGTGCTATTTGTCCTGTGTATGGCAATGGCAGCGCAATAGTGACTCTTCTTACCAGAAAACAACTCTTGCTCTTAGGACCAGAAACTGCATGTGATTCAACTCCATTTAGGCCTGGGAAACAAACTCTAGCGCGCTTTACAAGAAACACACTCTGCTTTTGAGAAAAGAGCACTCTTCTACTCTACTGTGTTTCCTATGTGTTCCGAACAGTGAGCTTACTCAGAACAAAACAACTGTGCTTCCTACACACACGGCCATATCTACATCAAGTCTGCTTAGGAAACTGACAAGAACAGTAGCTCCTGTTCAGTCCGATACACTGTACTTGCTGGGAACAGACGTGAGTGCTATTTGCACTGTATATGGCATTTGGAGCGCAACAGTCACTCTTCTTACCAGAAAACAACTCTCGTCTTGTAGGACAAAAATCTGCATGTGACTCAACTCCATTTAGGACTGGGAAACAAACGCGAGCTCGCCTTACAAGAAACACACTCTGCTTCAGAGAAAAGAGCACTCTTCTACTCTACTGTGTTTCCTATGGGGTCCAAACTGTGAGCTTGCTCAGAACAAAAGAACTGTGCTTCCTACACACACGGGCCATATCTAGTTCAACTCTGCTTAGGAAACTGACAAGAACAGTAGCTCCTCTTCAGTCCGATACACTGTACTTGCTCGGAACAGACGCGAGTGCTATTTGCACTGTGTATGGCAATTGGAGCACAATAGTTACTCGTCTTACCAGAAAAAAACTCTTGCTCGTAGGACAAAAAACTGCATGTGACTCAACTCCATTTAGGACTGGGAAACAAACACTAGCTCGCCTTCCAAGAAACACACTCTGCTTTTGAGAAAAGAGCACTCTTCTACTTTACTGTTTACTATGTGTTCCGAACAGTGAGCTTGCTCAGAACAAAAAAACTGTGCTTCCTACAAACATTGCCACATGTAGTTCAAGTCTGCTTAGGAACCTGAGAAGAACAGTAGATCCTCTTCAGTCCGATACACTGTACTTGCTGGGAACAGACAGGAGGGCTATTTGCACTGTGTATGGCAATGGGAGCGCAATAGTGACTTTCCATACCAGAAAACAACTCTTGTTCGTAGGACCAGAAACTGCATGTGATTCCACTCCATTTAGAACTGGGAAACAAACGCTAGCTCGCCTTACAAGAAACACACTCTGCTTTTGAGAAAAGAGCACTCTTCTACTCTACTGTGTTTCCTGTGGGGTCCAAACAGGGAGCTTGCTCAGAACAAAAGAACTGTGCTTCCTACATTCCCCGACCCTATCTAGTTCAACTCTGCTTAGGAAACTGACAAGAACAGTAGCTCCTCTTCAGTCTGATACACTGTATTTGCTGGGAACAGACGCGAGTGCTATTTGCACAGTGTATGGCAATGGGAGCTCAATAGTTACTTTCCTTACCAGAAAACAGCTCTTGCTCATAGGAACAGAAACTGCATGGGATTCAACTCCATTTAGGACTGGGAAACAAACGCTAGCTCGCCTTACAAGAAACACACTCTGCTTTTGAGAAAAGAGCACATTTCTACTCTACTGTGTTTCCTATGGGGTCCGAAAAGTGAGCTTGCTCAGAACAAAAGAAATGTGCTTCCTACACACACCGACCATATCTAGTTCAACTCTGCTTAGGAAACTGACAAGAACAGTAGATCCTCTTCAGTCCGATACACTGTATTTGCTGCGAACAGACGCAAGTGCTATTTGCACTGTGTATGGCAATGGGAGCTCAATAGTTACTTTCCTTACCAGAAAACAACTCTTGCTCGTAAGAACAGAAACTGCATGGGATTCAACTCCATTTAGGACTGGGAAACAAACGCTAGCTCGCCTTACAAGAAACACACTCTGCTTTTGAGAAAAGAGCACAATTCTACTCTTCTGTGTTTCCTATGGGGTCCGAACAGTTAGCTTGCTCAGAACAAAAGAACTGAGCTTCCTACACACACGGCCATATCTAGTTCAATTCTGCTTAGGAACCTGACAAGAACAGTAGATCCTCTTCAGTCCAATACACTGTACTTGCTGGGAACAGACGCGAGTGCTATTTGCACTGTGTTTGGCAATGGGAGCGCAATAGTGACTTTCCTTACCAAAAAACAACTCTTGCTCGTAGGAACAGAACCTGCATGTGATTCAACTCCATATGGGACTGGGAAACAAACGCTAGCTCGCCTTACAAGAAACACACTCTGATTTACAGAAAAAAGCTCTTTTCTACTCTATTGTGTTTCCTAGGAGGTCCAAACAGTGAACTTGCTCAGAACAAAAGAACTGTGCTTCCTACACACACGGCCATATCTATTTCAATTCTGCTTAGGAACCTGACAAGAACAGTAGATCCTCTTCAGTCCAATACACTGTACTGCTGGGAACAGACAACAGTGCTATTTGTCCTGTGTATGGCAATGGCAGGGCAATAGTGACTCTTCTTACCATAAAACAACTCTTGACAATAGGAACAGAAACTGCATGTGATTCAACTCCATTTAGGACTGGGAAACAAACGCTAGCTCGCCTTACAAGAAACACACTCTGCTTTTGAGAAAAGAGCACTCTTCTACTCTACTGTGTTTCGTATGGGGTCCAATCAGTTAGCTTGCTCAGAACAAAAGAACTGTGCTTCCTACACACACCGACCATATCTAGTTCAACTCTGATAAGGAAACTGACAAGAACAGAAGCTGCTATTTAGTCCAATACACTGTACTTGCTGGGAACAGACGCGAGTGCTATTTGCACTGTGTATGGCAATGGGAGCACAATAGTAACTTTCCTTACCAGAAAACAACTCTTGCTCATAGGACCGGAAACTGCCTGTGATTGAACTCCAATTAGGGCTAGGAAACAAACGCTAGCTCGCCTTACAAGAAACACACTCTGCTTTAGAGAAAAGAGCACTCTTCTACTCTACTGTGTTTCCTATGAGGTCCGAACAGTGAGCTTGCTCAGAACAGAAAAAAACGTGATTCCTACACACACTGTCACACCTTGTTCATTTCTGCTTAGGAACCTGACAAGAACAGTAGATCCTCTTCAGTCCAATACACTGTACTGCTGAGAACAGACAACAGTGCTATTTGTCCTGTGTATGGCAATGGCAGCGCAATAGTGACTCTTCTTACCATAAAACAACTCTTGCTCATAGGACCAGAAACTGCATGTGATTCATCTCCATTTAGGACTGGGAAACAAACGCTAGCTCGCCTTACAAGAAACACACTCTGCTTTTGAGAAAAGAGCACTCTTCTACTCTACTGTGTTTCCTATGGGGTCCAAAGAGTGAGCTTGCTCAGAACAAAAGAACTGTGCTTCCTACACACACGGACCATATCTAGTTCAGCTCTGCTTAGGAAACTGACAAGAACAGTAGCTCCTCTTCAGTCCAATACACTGTACTTGCTGGGAACAGACGCCAGTGCTATTTGTCCTGTGTAGGGCAATGGCAGCGCAATATTGACTCTTCTTACCAGAAAACAACTCTTGCTCGTAGGACCAGAAACTGCATGTGATTCAACTCCATTTAGGACTGGGAAACAAACGCTAGCTCACCTTACAAGAAACACACTCTGCTTTTTAGAAAAGAGCACTCTTCTACTCTACTGTGTTTCCTATAGGGCCAGAACAGTGAGCTTGCTCAGAACAAAAGAACTGTGCTTCCTACACTCGGGCCATATCTACTTCAACTCTGCTTAGGAAACTGACAAGAACAGTAGCTCCTCTTCAGTCCGATACACTGTACTTCCTGGGAACAGACGGGACTGCTTTTTGCACTGTGTATGTCTATTGGAGCACAATAGTGACTCGTCTTACCAGAATACAACTCTTGCTCGTAGGACAAAAAACTGCATGTGACTCAACTCCATTTAGGACTGGGAAACAAACGCTAGCTCGCCTTCCAAGAAACACACTCTGCTTTTGAGAAAAGAGTGTTTCCTATGGGTTCCGAACAGTGAGCTTGCTCAGAACAAAAAAACTGTGCTTCCTACGCACACGGCCATATCTAGTTCAAGTCTGCTTAGGAACCTGACAAGAACAGTAGATCCTCTTCCATCCAATACACTGTATTTGCTGGGAAAAGACGCCAGTGCTATTTGTCCTGTGTATGGCAATGGCAGCGCAATAGTGACTCTTCTTACAAGAAAACAACTCTTGCTCGTAGGACAAGAAACTGCATGTGATTCAACTCCATTTAGGACTGGGAAACAAACGCTAGCTCTCCCTACAAGAAACACACTCTGCTTTTGAGAAAAGAGCACTCTTCTACTCTACTGTGTTTCCTATGGGGTCCAAACAGTGAGCTTGCTCAGAACAAAAGAACTGTGCTTCCTACACACGCGGGTCATATCTCGTTCACCTCTGCTGAGGAAACTGACAAGAACAGTAGCTCCTAATCAGTCCAATACACTGTACTTGAAGGGAAAAGACGCGAGTACTATTTGCACTCTATATGGCATTTGGAGCGCAATAGTGACTCTTCTTACCAGAAAACAACTCTTGCTCGTAGGACCAAAAACTGCATGTGACTCAAATCCATTTAGGACTGGGAAACAAACGAGAGCTCACCTTACAAGAAAAACACTCTGCTTTAGAGAAAAGAGCACTCTTCTACTCTACTGTGTTTCCTATGGGGTCCGAACAGTGAGCTTGCTCAGAACAACATAACTGTGCTTCCTACACACACGGGCCATATCTCGTTCAACTCTTCTTAGGAAACTGACAAGAACAGTAGCTCCTATTCAGTCCAATACACTGTACTTGCTGGGAAAAGACGCGAGTGCTATTTGCGCTGTGTATGGCAATTGGAACACAATAGTGACTCGTCTTACCAGAAAACAACTCTTGATCGTAGGACAAAAAACTGCATGTGACTCAACTCCATTTAGTACTGGGAAACAAACACTAGCTCGCTTTCCAAGAAACACACTCTGCTTTTGAGAAAAGAGCACTCTTCTACTCTACTGTGTTTCCTATGAGGTCCGAACAGTGAGCTTGCTCAGAACAAAAAAACCGTGCTTCCTACACACACCACCATACCTAGGTCAATTCCGCTTAGGAACCTGACAAGAACAGTAGATCCTCTTCAGTCCAATACACTGTACTGCTGGGAACAGACAACAGTGCTATTTGTCCTGTGTATGGCAATGGCAGCGCAATAGTGACTCTTCTTACAAGAAAACAACTCTTGCTTGTAGGACAAAAAACTGCATGTTACTCAACTCCATTTAAGACTGGGAAACGAACGCTAGCTTGCCTTCCAAAAACACACTCTGCTTTTGAGAAAATAGCACTCTTCTACTCTACTGTGTTTCCTCTGTGTTCCGAACAGTGAGCTTGCTCAGAACAAAAAAACTGTGCTTCCTACACACACGGCCATATCTAGTTCAAGTCTGCTTAGGAAACTGACAAGAACAGTAGCTCCTATTCAGTCTGATACACTGTACTTGCTGGGAACAGACGGGACTGCTTTTTGCACTGTGTATGTCTATTGGAGCACAATAGTGACTCGTCTTACCAGAATACAACTCTTGCTCGTAGGACAAAAAACTGCATGTGACTCAACTCCATTTAGGACTGGGAAACAAACGCTAGCTCGCCTTCCAAGAAACACACTCTGCTTTTGAGAAAAGAGTGTTTCCTATGGGTTCCGAACAGTGAGCTTGCTCAGAACAAAAAAACTGTGCTTCCTACGCACACGGCCATATCTAGTTCAAGTCTGCTTAGGAACCTGACAAGAACAGTAGATCCTCTTCCATCCAATACACTGTATTTGCTGGGAAAAGACGCCAGTGCTATTTGTCCTGTGTATGGCAATGGCAGCGCAATAGTGACTCTTCTTACAAGAAAACAACTCTTGCTCGTAGGACAAGAAACTGCATGTGATTCAACTCCATTTAGGACTGGGAAACAAACGCTAGCTCTCCCTACAAGAAACACACTCTGCTTTTGAGAAAAGAGCACTCTTCTACTCTACTGTGTTTCCTATGGGGTCCAAACAGTGAGCTTGCTCAGAACAAAAGAACTGTGCTTCCTACACACGCGGGTCATATCTCGTTCACCTCTGCTGAGGAAACTGACAAGAACAGTAGCTCCTAATCAGTCCAATACACTGTACTTGAAGGGAAAAGACGCGAGTACTATTTGCACTCTATATGGCATTTGGAGCGCAATAGTGACTCTTCTTACCAGAAAACAACTCTTGCTCGTAGGACCAAAAACTGCATGTGACTCAAATCCATTTAGGACTGGGAAACAAACGAGAGCTCACCTTACAAGAAAAACACTCTGCTTTAGAGAAAAGAGCACTCTTCTACTCTACTGTGTTTCCTATGGGGTCCGAACAGTGAGCTTGCTCAGAACAACATAACTGTGCTTCCTACACACACGGGCCATATCTCGTTCAACTCTTCTTAGGAAACTGACAAGAACAGTAGCTCCTATTCAGTCCAATACACTGTACTTGCTGGGAAAAGACGCGAGTGCTATTTGCGCTGTGTATGGCAATTGGAACACAATAGTGACTCGTCTTACCAGAAAACAACTCTTGATCGTAGGACAAAAAACTGCATGTGACTCAACTCCATTTAGTACTGGGAAACAAACACTAGCTCGCTTTCCAAGAAACACACTCTGCTTTTGAGAAAAGAGCACTCTTCTACTCTACTGTGTTTCCTATGAGGTCCGAACAGTGAGCTTGCTCAGAACAAAAAAACCGTGCTTCCTACACACACCACCATACCTAGGTCAATTCCGCTTAGGAACCTGACAAGAACAGTAGATCCTCTTCAGTCCAATACACTGTACTGCTGGGAACAGACAACAGTGCTATTTGTCCTGTGTATGGCAATGGCAGCGCAATAGTGACTCTTCTTACAAGAAAACAACTCTTGCTTGTAGGACAAAAAACTGCATGTTACTCAACTCCATTTAAGACTGGGAAACGAACGCTAGCTTGCCTTCCAAAAACACACTCTGCTTTTGAGAAAATAGCACTCTTCTACTCTACTGTGTTTCCTCTGTGTTCCGAACAGTGAGCTTGCTCAGAACAAAAAAACTGTGCTTCCTACACACACGGCCATATCTAGTTCAAGTCTGCTTAGGAAACTGACAAGAACAGTAGCTCCTATTCAGTCTGATACACTGTACTTGCTGGGAACAGACGCGAGTGCTATTTGCACTCTATATGGCATTTGGAACGCAACAGTGACTCTTCTTACCAGAAAACAACTCTTGCTCGAAGGACATAAAACTGCATGTGACTCAACTCCACTTAGGACTGGGAAACAAACGCGAGCTCACCTTACAAGAAACACACTCTGCTTTTAAGAAAAGTGCACTCTTCTACTCTACTGTGTTTCCTATAGGGCCAGAACAGTGAGCTTGCTCAGAACATAAGAACTATGCTTCCTACACACACGGGCCATATCGAGTTCAACTCTGCTTAGGAAACTGACAAGAACAGTAGCTCCTCTTCAGTCTGATACACTGTACTTGCTGGGAACAGACGCATGTGCTATTTGCACTGTGTATGGCAATGGGAGCGCAATAGTGACTTTCCTTACCAGAAAACAACTCTTGCTCATAGGACCAGAAACTGCATGTGATTCCACTCCATTTAGGACTGGGAAACAAATGCTAGCTCGCCTTACAAGTAACACACTCTGCTTTAGAGAAAAGAGCACTCTTCTACTCTACTGTGTTTCCTATGGGGTCCAAACAGTGAGCTTGCTCAGAACAAAAGAACTGTGCTTCCTACACACACGGGCCATATCTAGTTCAACTCTGCTTAGGAAACTGACAAGAACAGTAGCTCCTCTTCAGTCCAATACACTGTACTTGCTCGGAACAGACGCGAGTGCTATTTGCACTGTGTATGGCAATTGGAGCACAATAGTGACTCGTCTTACCAGAAAAAAACTCTTGCTCGAAAGACAAAAAACTGCATGTGACTCAACTCCATTTAGGACTGGGAAACAAACACTAGCTCGCCTTCCAAGAAACACACTCTGCTTTTGAGAAAAGAGCACTCTTCTACTCTACTGTTTCCTATGTGTTATGAACAGTGAGCTTGCTCAGAATAAAAAAACTGTGCTTCCTACAAACACGGCCACATCTAGTTCAAGTCTGCTTAGGAACCTGACAAGAACAGTAGATCCTCTTCAGTCCAATACACTGTACTTGCTGGGAACAGACGTGAGGGCTATATGCACTGTGCATGGCAATGGGAGCGCAATAGTGACTTTCCTTACCAGAAAACAACTCTTGCTCGTAGGACCAGAAACTGCATGTGATTCAACTCCATTTAGGACTGGGAAACAAACGCTAGCTCGCCTTACAAGAAACACACTCTGCTTTTGAGAAAAGAGCACTCTTCTACTCTACTGTGTTTCCTATAGGGCCAGAACAGTGAGCTTGCTCAGAACAAAAGAACTGTGCTTCCTACACACACGGCCATATCTAGTTCAACTCTGCTTAGGAACCTGACAAGAACAGTAGATCCTCTTCAGTCCAATACACTGTATATGCTGGGAACAGACGCGAGTGATATTTGCCCTGTGTATGACAATGGGAGCACAATAGTGACTCTTCTTAACAGAAAACAACTCTTGCTCGTAGGACCAGAAACTGCATGTGAGGCAACTCCATTTAGGACTGGGAAACAAACACTAGCTCGCCTTACAAGAAACACACTCTGATTTAGAGAAAAAAGCACTCTTCTACTCTATTGTGTTTCCTAAGAGGTCCGAACAGTGAACTTGCTCAAACCAAAAGAACTGTGCTTCCTACACACACGGCCATATCTAGTTCAATTCTGCTTAGGAACCTGACAAGAACAGTAGATCCTCTTCAGTCCAATACACTGTACTTGCTGAGAACAGACTCCAGTGCTATTTGTCCTGTGTATGGCAATGGCAGCACAATATTGACTATTCTTACCAGAAAACAACTCTTGCTCATAGGACCAGAAACTGCATGGGATTCAACTCCATTTAGGACTGGGAAACAAATGCTAGCTCTCCTTACAAGTAACACACTCTGCTTTTGAGAAAAGAGCACTCTTCTATTCTACTGTGTTTCCTATAGGGCCGGAACAGTGAGCTTGCTCAGAACATAAGAACTGTGCTTCCTACACACACGGGCCATATCGAGTTCAACTCTGCTTAGGAAACTGACAAGAACAGTAGCTCCTCTTCAGTCTGATACACTGTACTTGTGGGAACAGACGCATGTGCTATTTGCACTGTGTATGGCAATGGGAGCGCAATAGTGACTTTCCTTACCAGAAAACAACTCTTGCTCATAGGACCAGAAATTGCATGTGATTCAACTCCATTTAGGACTGGGAAACAAACGCTAGCTCCCCTTACAAGAAACACAATCTGCTTTTGAGAAAAGAGCACTCTTCTACTCTACGGTGTTTCCTATGGGGCCAGAACAGTGAGCTTGCTCAGAAAAAAAGAACTGTGCTTCCTACATACACGGGCCATATCTAGTTCAACTCTGCTTAGGAAACTGACAAGAACAGTAGCTCCTCTTCAGTCCAATACACTGTACTTGCTCGGAACAGACGCGAGTGCTATTTGCACTGTGTATGGCAATTGGAGCACAATAGTGACTCGTCTTACCAGAAAACAACTCTTGCTCGTAGGACAACAAACTGCTTGTGACTCAACTCCATTTAGGACTAGGAAACAAACGCTAGCTCGCCTTCCAAAAATACACTCTGCTTTTGAGAAAAGAGCACTCTTCTACTCTACTGTGTTTCCTATGTGTTCCGAACAGTGAGCTTGCTCAGAACAAAAAAACTGTGCTTCCTACACACACGGCCATATCTAGTTCAAGTCTGCTTAGGAACCTGACAAAAACAGTAGCTCCTATTCAGTCCGATACACTGTACTTGCTGGGAACACACGCGAGTGCTATTTGCACTGTATATGACATTTGGAGCCCAACAGTGACTCTTCTTACCAAAAAACAACTCTTGCTCGTAGGACCAAAAACTGCATGTGACTCAACTCCATTTAGGACTGGGAAACAAACCCTAGCTCGCCTTCCAAAAACACACTCTGCTTTTGAGAAAAGAGCACTCTTCTACTCTACTGTGTTTCCTATGTGTTCCGAACAGTGAGCTTGCTCAGAACAAAAAAACTGTGCTTCCTACACACACGGCCATATCTAGTTCAAGTCTGCTTAGGAACCTGACAAGAACAGTAGATCCTCTTCAATCCAATACACTATACTGCTGGGAACAGACAACAGTGCTATTAGTCCTGTGTATGGCAATGGCAGCGCAATAGTGACTCTTCTTACCATAAAACAACTCTGGCTCGTAGGACCAGAAACTGCATGTGATTACACTCCATTTAGGACTGGGAAACAAACGCTAACTTGTCTTACAAGAAACACACTCTGCTTTAGAGAAAAGAGCACTCTTCTACTCTACTGTGTTTCCTATGTCGTCCGAACAGTGAGCTTGCTCAGAACAAAAAAACTGTGCTTCCTACACACACGGCCATATCTAGTTCAAATCTGCTTAAGAACCTGACAAGAACAGTAGATCCTCTTCCGTCCAATACACTGTACTTGCTGGGAAAAGAGGCCAGTGCTATTTGTCCTGTGTATGGCAATGGCAGCGCAATAGTGACTCTTCTTACCAGAAAACAGCTCTTGTTTGTAGGACCAGACACTGCATGTGATTAAACTCTATATTGGACTGGGAAACAAACGCTAGCTCGCCTTACAAGAAACACACTCTGCTTTTGAGAAAAGAGCACTCTTCTACTCTACTGTGTTTCCTATAGGGCCAGAACAGTGAGCTTGCTCAGAACAAAAGAACTGTGCTTCCTACACACACGGCCATATCTAGTTCAACTCTGCTTAGGAACCTGACAAGAACAGTAGATCCTCTTCAGTCCAATACACTGTATATGCTGGGAACAGACGCGAGTGATATTTGCCCTGTGTATGACAATGGGAGCACAATAGTGACTCTTCTTAACAGAAAACAACTCTTGCTCGTAGGACCAGAAACTGCATGTGAGGCAACTCCATTTAGGACTGGGAAACAAACACTAGCTCGCCTTACAAGAAACACACTCTGATTTAGAGAAAAAAGCACTCTTCTACTCTATTGTGTTTCCTAAGAGGTCCGAACAGTGAACTTGCTCAAACCAAAAGAACTGTGCTTCCTACACACACGGCCATATCTAGTTCAATTCTGCTTAGGAACCTGACAAGAACAGTAGATCCTCTTCAGTCCAATACACTGTACTTGCTGAGAACAGACTCCAGTGCTATTTGTCCTGTGTATGGCAATGGCAGCACAATATTGACTATTCTTACCAGAAAACAACTCTTGCTCATAGGACCAGAAACTGCATGGGATTCAACTCCATTTAGGACTGGGAAACAAACGCTAGCTCTCCTTACAAGTAACACACTCTGCTTTTGAGAAAAGAGCACTCTTCTACTCTACTGTGTTTCCTATAGGGCCGGAACAGTGAGCTTGCTCAGAACATAAGAACTGTGCTTCCTACACACACGGGCCATATCGAGTTCAACTCTGCTTAGGAAACTGACAAGAACAGTAGCTCCTCTTCAGTCTGATACACTGTACTTGTGGGAACAGACGCATGTGCTATTTGCACTGTGTATGGCAATGGGAGCGCAATAGTGACTTTCCTTACCAGAAAACAACTCTTGCTCATAGGACCAGAAATTGCATGTGATTCAACTCCATTTAGGACTGGGAAACAAACGCTAGCTCCCCTTACAAGAAACACAATCTGCTTTTGAGAAAAGAGCACTCTTCTACTCTACGGTGTTTCCTATGGGGCCAGAACAGTGAGCTTGCTCAGAAAAAAAGAACTGTGCTTCCTACATACACGGGCCATATCTAGTTCAACTCTGCTTAGGAAACTGACAAGAACAGTAGCTCCTCTTCAGTCCAATACACTGTACTTGCTCGGAACAGACGCGAGTGCTATTTGCACTGTGTATGGCAATTGGAGCACAATAGTGACTCGTCTTACCAGAAAACAACTCTTGCTCGTAGGACAACAAACTGCTTGTGACTCAACTCCATTTAGGACTAGGAAACAAACGCTAGCTCGCCTTCCAAAAACACACTCTGCTTTTGAGAAAAGAGCACTCTTCTACTCTACTGTGTTTCCTATGTGTTCCGAACAGTGAGCTTGCTCAGAACAAAAAAACTGTGCTTCCTACACACACGGCCATATCTAGTTCAAGTCTGCTTAGGAACCTGACAAAAACAGTAGCTCCTATTCAGTCCGATACACTGTACTTGCTGGGAACACACGCGAGTGCTATTTGCACTGTATATGACATTTGGAGCCCAACAGTGACTCTTCTTACCAAAAAACAACTCTTGCTCGTAGGACCAAAAACTGCATGTGACTCAACTCCATTTAGGACTGGGAAACAAACCCTAGCTCGCCTTCCAAAAACACACTCTGCTTTTGAGAAAAGAGCACTCTTCTACTCTACTGTGTTTCCTATGTGTTCCGAACAGTGAGCTTGCTCAGAACAAAAAAACTGTGCTTCCTACACACACGGCCATATCTAGTTCAAGTCTGCTTAGGAACCTGACAAGAACAGTAGATCCTCTTCAGTCCAATACACTATACTGCTGGGAACAGACAACAGTGCTATTAGTCCTGTGTATGGCAATGGCAGCGCAATAGTGACTCTTCTTACCATAAAACAACTCTGGCTCGTAGGACCAGAAACTGCATGTGATTACACTCCATTTAGGACTGGGAAACAAACGCTAACTTGTCTTACAAGAAACACACTCTGCTTTAGAGAAAAGAGCACTCTTCTACTCTACTGTGTTTCCTATAGGGCCAGAACAGTGAGCTTGCTCAAAAGAAAAGAACTGTGCTTCCTACACTCGGGCCATATCTAGTTCAACTCTGCTTAGGAAACTGACAAGAACAGTAACTTCTCTTCAGTCCAATACACTGTACTTGCTCTGAAGAGACGCGAGTGCTATTTGCACTGTGTATGGCAATTGGAGCACAATAGTGACTTGTCTTACCAGAAAACAACTTTTGCTCATAGGACAAAAAACTGCATGTGACTCAACTCCATTTAGGACTGGGAAACAAACGCTAGCTCGACTTCCAAAAACACGCTCTGCTTTTGAGAAAAGAGCACTCTTCTACTCTACTGTGTTTCCTATGTTTTCCGAACAGTGAGCTTGCTCAGAACAAAAAAACTGTGCTTCCTACACACACGGCCATATCTAGATCAAGTCTGCTTAGGAAACTGACAAGAACAGTAGCTCCTATTCAGTCCGATACACTGTACTTGCTGGGAACAGACGCGAGTGCTATTTGCACTGTATATGGCATTTGGAGCGCAACAGTGACTCTTCTTACCAGAAAACAACTCTTGCTCGAAGGACATAAAACTGCATGTGACTCAACTCCATTTAGGCCTGGGAAACAAACGCGAGCTCGCCTTACAAGAAACACACTTTGCTTTTAAGAAAAGTGCACTCTTCTACTCTACTGTGTTTCCTATAGGGCCAGAACAGTGAGCTTGCTCAGAACATAAGAACTGTGCTTCTAACACACACGGGCCATATCTAGTTCAACTCTGCTTAGGAAAGTGACAAGAACAGTAGCTCCTCTTCAGTCTGATACACTGTACTTGCTGGGAACAGACGCGTGTGCTATTTGCACTGTATATGGCAATGGGAGCGCAATAGTGACTTTCCTTACCAGAAAACAACTCTTGCTCATAGGACCAGAAACTGCATGTGATTCCACTCCATTTAGGACTGGGAAACAAACGCTAGCTCGCCTTACAAGAAACACACTCTGCTTTTGAGAAAAGAGCACTCTTCTACTCTACTGTGTTTCCTATAGGGCCAGAACAGTGAGCTTGCTCAGAACAAAAGAACTGTGCTTCCTACACACACGGCCATATCTAGTTCAACTCTGCTTAGGAACCTGACAAGAACAGTAGATCCTCTTCAGTCCAATACACTGTATATGCTGGGAACAGACGCGAGTGATATTTGCCCTGTGTATGACAATGGGAGCACAATAGTGACTCTTCTTAACAGAAAACAACTCTTGCTCGTAGGACCAGAAACTGCATGTGAGGCAACTCCATTTAGGACTGGGAAACAAACACTAGCTCGCCTTACAAGAAACACACTCTGATTTAGAGAAAAAAGCACTCTTCTACTCTATTGTGTTTCCTAAGAGGTCCGAACAGTGAACTTGCTCAAACCAAAAGAACTGTGCTTCCTACACACACGGCCATATCTAGTTCAATTCTGCTTAGGAACCTGACAAGAACAGTAGATCCTCTTCAGTCCAATACACTGTACTTGCTGAGAACAGACTCCAGTGCTATTTGTCCTGTGTATGGCAATGGCAGCACAATATTGACTATTCTTACCAGAAAACAACTCTTGCTCATAGGACCAGAAACTGCATGGGATTCAACTCCATTTAGGACTGGGAAACAAACGCTAGCTCTCCTTACAAGTAACACACTCTGCTTTTGAGAAAAGAGCACTCTTCTACTCTACTGTGTTTCCTATAGGGCCGGAACAGTGAGCTTGCTCAGAACATAAGAACTGTGCTTCCTACACACACGGGCCATATCGAGTTCAACTCTGCTTAGGAAACTGACAAGAACAGTAGCTCCTCTTCAGTCTGATACACTGTACTTGTGGGAACAGACGCATGTGCTATTTGCACTGTGTATGGCAATTGGAGCACAATAGTGACTCGTCTTACCAGAAAACAACTCTTGCTCGTAGGACAACAAACTGCTTGTGACTCAACTCCATTTAGGACTAGGAAACAAACGCTAGCTCGCCTTCCAAAAACACACTCTGCTTTTGAGAAAAGAGCACTCTTCTACTCTACTGTGTTTCCTATGTGTTCCGAACAGTGAGCTTGCTCAGAACAAAAAAACTGTGCTTCCTACACACACGGCCATATGTAGTTCAAGTCTGCTTAGGAACCTGACAAAAACAGTAGCTCCTATTCAGTCCGATACACTGTACTTGCTGGGAACACACGCGAGTGCTATTTGCACTGTATATGACATTTGGAGCCCAACAGTGACTCTTCTTACCAAAAAACAACTCTTGCTCGTAGGACCAAAAACTGCATGTGACTCAACTTCATTTAGGACTGGGAAACAAACCCTAGCTCGCCTTCCAAAAACACACTCTGCTTTTGAGAAAAGAGCACTCTTCTACTCTACTGTGTTTCCTATGTGTTCCGAACAGTGAGCTTGCTCAGAACAAAAAAACTGTGCTTCCTACACACACGGCCATATCTAGTTCAAGTCTGCTTAGGAACCTGACAAGAACAGTAGATCCTCTTCAGTCCAATACACTATACTGGTGGGAACAGACAACAGTGCTATTAGTCCTGTGTATGGCAATGGCAGCGCAATAGTGACTCTTCTTACCATAAAACAACTCTGGCTCGTAGGACCAGAAACTGCATGTGATTACACTCCATTTAGGACTGGGAAACAAACGCTAACTTGTCTTACAAGAAACACACTCTGCTTTAGAGAAAAGAGCACTCTTCTACTCTACTGTGTTTCCTATAGGGCCAGAACAGTGAGCTTGCTCAAAAGAAAAGAACTGTGCTTCCTACACTCGGGCCATATCTAGTTCAACTCTGCTTAGGAAACTGACAAGAACAGTAACTTCTCTTCAGTCCAATACACTGTACTTGCTCTGAAGAGACGCGAGTGCTATTTGCACTGTGTATGGCAATTGGAGCACAATAGTGACTTGTCTTACCAGAAAACAACTTTTGCTCATAGGACAAAAAACTGCATGTGACTCAACTCCATTTAGGACTGGGAAACAAACGCTAGCTCGACTTCCAAAAACACGCTCTGCTTTTGAGAAAAGAGCACTCTTCTACTCTACTGTGTTTCCTATGTTTTCCGAACAGTGAGCTTGCTCAGAACAAAAAAACTGTGCTTCCTACACACACGGCCATATCTAGATCAAGTCTGCTTATGAAACTGACAAGAACAGTAGCTCCTATTCAGTCCGATACACTGTACTTGCTGGGAACAGACGCGAGTGCTATTTGCACTGTATATGGCATTTGGAGCGCAACAGTGACTCTTCTTACCAGAAAACAACTCTTGCTCGAAGGACATAAAACTGCATGTGACTCAACTCCATTTAGGCCTGGGAAACAAACGCGAGCTCGCCTTACAAGAAACACACTTTGCTTTTAAGAAAAGTGCACTCTTCTACTCTACTGTGTTTCCTATAGGGCCAGAACAGTGAGCTTGCTCAGAACATAAGAACTGTGCTTCTAACACACATGGCCATATCTAGTTCAACTCTGCTTAGGAAAGTGACAAGAACAGTAGCTCCTCTTCAGTCTGATACACTGTACTTGCTGGGAACAGACGCGTGTGCTATTTGCACTGTATATGGCAATGGGAGCGCAATAGTGACTTTCCTTACCAGAAAACAACTCTTGCTCATAGGACCAGAAACTGCATGTGATTCCACTCCATTTAGGACTGGGAAACAAACGCTAGCTCGCCTTACAAGAAACACACTCTGCTTTTGAGAAAAGAGCACTCTTCTACTCTACTGTGTTTCCTATAGGGCCAGAACAGTGAGCTTGCTCAGAACAAAAGAACTGTGCTTCCTACACACACGGCCATATCTAGTTCAACTCTGCTTAGGAACCTGACAAGAACAGTAGATCCTCTTCAGTCCAATACACTGTATATGCTGGGAACAGACGCGAGTGATATTTGCCCTGTGTATGACAATGGGAGCACAATAGTGACTCTTCTTAACAGAAAACAACTCTTGCTCGTAGGACCAGAAACTGCATGTGAGGCAACTCCATTTAGGACTGGGAAACAAACACTAGCTCGCCTTACAAGAAACACACTCTGATTTAGAGAAAAAAGCACTCTTCTACTCTATTGTGTTTCCTAAGAGGTCCGAACAGTGAACTTGCTCAAACCAAAAGAACTGTGCTTCCTACACACACGGCCATATCTAGTTCAATTCTGCTTAGGAACCTGACAAGAACAGTAGATCCTCTTCAGTCCAATACACTGTACTTGCTGAGAACAGACTCCAGTGCTATTTGTCCTGTGTATGGCAATGGCAGCACAATATTGACTATTCTTACCAGAAAACAACTCTTGCTCATAGGACCAGAAACTGCATGGGATTCAACTCCATTTAGGACTGGGAAACAAACGCTAGCTCTCCTTACAAGTAACACACTCTGCTTTTGAGAAAAGAGCACTCTTCAACTCTACTGTGTTTCCTATGGGGTCCAAACAGTGAGCTTGCTCAGAACAAAAGAACTGAGATTCCTACACACACCGACCATATCTAGTTCAACTCTGCTTAGGAAACTGACAAGAACAGTAGCTCCTATTCAGTCCAATACACTGCACTTGCTGGGAACAGACGCGAGTGATATTTGCACTGTGTATGGCAATGGAAGCACAATATTAACTTTCCTTACCAGAAAACAAGTCTTGCTCATAGGACCGGAAACTGCCTGTGATTGAACTCCATTTAGGACTGGGAAACAAACGCAAGCTCGCCTTACAAGAAACACACTCTGCTTTAGAGAAAAGAGCACTCTGCTACTCTACTGTGTTTCCTATGGGGTCCAAACCGTGAGCTTGCTCAGAACAAAAGAACTGTGCTTCCTACACGGGAAATATCTAGCTCAACTCTGCTTAGGAAACTGACAAGAACAGTAGCTCTTATTCAGTCCAATACACTATACTTGCTGGGAACAGATGCGAGAGCTATTTACACTGTGTATGGAATTTGGAGCGCTATAGTGACTCTTCTTACCAGAAAACAACTCTTGATCGTAGGACCAAAAACTGCCTGTGACTCAACTCCATTTAGGACTGGGAAACAAACGCGAGCTCGCCTTACAAGAAACACACTCTGCTTTAGAGAAAAGAGCACTCTTCTACTCTACTGTGTTTCCTATGTCGTCCGAACAGTGAGCTTGCTCAGAACAAAAAAGCTGTGCTTCCTACACACACGGCCATATCTAGTTCAAATCTGCTTAAGAACCTGACAAGAACAGTAGATCCTCTTCCGTCCAATACACTGTACTTGCTGGGAAAAGAGGCCAGTGCTATTTGTCCTGTGTATGGCAATGGCAGCGCAATAGTGACTCTTCTTACCAGAAAACAGCTCTTGTTTGTAGGACCAGACACTGCATGTGATTAAACTCTATATTGGACTGGGAAACAAACGCTAGCTCGCCTTACAAGAAACACACTCTGCTTTTGAGAAAAGAGCACTCTTCTACTCTACTGTGTTTCCTATAGGGCCAGAACAGTGAGCTTGCTCAGAACAAAAGAACTGTGCTTCCTACACACACGGCCATATCTAGTTCAACTCTGCTTAGGAACCTGACAAGAACAGTAGATCCTCTTCAGTCCAATACACTGTATATGCTGGGAACAGACGCGAGTGATATTTGCCCTGTGTATGACAATGGGAGCACAATAGTGACTCTTCTTAACAGAAAACAACTCTTGCTCGTAGGACCAGAAACTGCATGTGAGGCAACTCCATTTAGGACTGGGAAACAAACACTAGCTCGCCTTACAAGAAACACACTCTGATTTAGAGAAAAAAGCACTCTTCTACTCTATTGTGTTTCCTAAGAGGTCCGAACAGTGAACTTGCTCAAACCAAAAGAACTGTGCTTCCTACACACACGGCCATATCTAGTTCAATTCTGCTTAGGAACCTGACAAGAACAGTAGATCCTCTTCAGTCCAATACACTGTACTTGCTGAGAACAGACTCCAGTGCTATTTGTCCTGTGTATGGCAATGGCAGCACAATATTGACTATTCTTACCAGAAAACAACTCTTGCTCATAGGACCAGAAACTGCATGGGATTCAACTCCATTTAGGACTGGGAAACAAACGCTAGCTCTCCTTACAAGTAACACACTCTGCTTTTGAGAAAAGAGCACTCTTCTACTCTACTGTGTTTCCTATAGGGCCGGAACAGTGAGCTTGCTCAGAACATAAGAACTGTGCTTCCTACACACACGGGCCATATCGAGTTCAACTCTGCTTAGGAAACTGACAAGAACAGTAGCTCCTCTTCAGTCTGATACACTGTACTTGTGGGAACAGACGCATGTGCTATTTGCACTGTGTATGGCAATGGGAGCGCAATAGTGACTTTCCTTACCAGAAAACAACTCTTGCTCATAGGACCAGAAATTGCATGTGATTCAACTCCATTTAGGACTGGGAAACAAACGCTAGCTCCCCTTACAAGAAACACAATCTGCTTTTGAGAAAAGAGCACTCTTCTACTCTACGGTGTTTCCTATGGGGCCAGAACAGTGAGCTTGCTCAGAAAAAAAGAACTGTGCTTCCTACATACACGGGCCATATCTAGTTCAACTCTGCTTAGGAAACTGACAAGAACAGTAGCTCCTCTTCAGTCCAATACACTGTACTTGCTCGGAACAGACGCGAGTGCTATTTGCACTGTGTATGGCAATTGGAGCACAATAGTGACTCGTCTTACCAGAAAACAACTCTTGCTCGTAGGACAACAAACTGCTTGTGACTCAACTCCATTTAGGACTAGGAAACAAACGCTAGCTCGCCTTCCAAAAACACACTCTGCTTTTGAGAAAAGAGCACTCTTCTACTCTACTGTGTTTCCTATGTGTTCCGAACAGTGAGCTTGCTCAGAACAAAAAAACTGTGCTTCCTACACACACGGCCATATCTAGTTCAAGTCTGCTTAGGAACCTGACAAAAACAGTAGCTCCTATTCAGTCCGATACACTGTACTTGCTGGGAACACACGCGAGTGCTATTTGCACTGTATATGACATTTGGAGCCCAACAGTGACTCTTCTTACCAAAAAACAACTCTTGCTCGTAGGACCAAAAACTGCATGTGACTCAACTCCATTTAGGACTGGGAAACAAACCCTAGCTCGCCTTCCAAAAACACACTCTGCTTTTGAGAAAAGAGCACTCTTCTACTCTACTGTGTTTCCTATGTGTTCCGAACAGTGAGCTTGCTCAGAACAAAAAAACTGTGCTTCCTACACACACGGCCATATCTAGTTCAAGTCTGCTTAGGAACCTGACAAGAACAGTAGATCCTCTTCAGTGCAATACACTATACTGCTGGGAACAGACAACAGTGCTATTAGTCCTGTGTATGGCAATGGCAGCGCAATAGTGACTCTTCTTACCATAAAACAACTCTGGCTCGTAGGACCAGAAACTGCATGTGATTACACTCCATTTAGGACTGGGAAACAAACGCTAACTTGTCTTACAAGAAACACACTCTGCTTTAGAGAAAAGAGCACTCTTCTACTCTACTGTGTTTCCTATAGGGCCAGAACAGTGAGCTTGCTCAAAAGAAAAGAACTGTGCTTCCTACACTCGGGCCATATCTAGTTCAACTCTGCTTAGGAAACTGACAAGAACAGTAACTCCTCTTCAGTCCAATACACTGTACTTGCTCTGAAGAGACGCGAGTGCTATTTGCACTGTGTATGGCAATTGGAGCACAATAGTGACTTGTCTTACCAGAAAACAACTTTTGCTCATAGGACAAAAAACTGCATGTGACTCAACTCCATTTAGGACTGGGAAACAAACGCTAGCTCGACTTCCAAAAACACGCTCTGCTTTTGAGAAAAGAGCACTCTTCTACTCTACTGTGTTTCCTATGTTTTCCGAACAGTGAGCTTGCTCAGAACAAAAAAACTGTGCTTCCTACACACACGGCCATATCTAGATCAAGTCTGCTTAGGAAACTGACAAGAACAGTAGCTCCTATTCAGTCCGATACATTGTACTTGCTGGGAACAGACGCGAGTGCTATTTGCACTGTATATGGCATTTGGAGCGCAACAGTGACTCTTCTTACCAGAAAACAACTCTTGCTCGAAGGACATAAAACTGCATGTGACTCAACTCCATTTAGGCCTGGGAAACAAACGCGAGCTCGCCTTACAAGAAACACACTTTGCTTTTAAGAAAAGTGCACTCTTCTACTCTACTGTGTTTCCTATAGGGCCAGAACAGTGAGCTTGCTCAGAACATAAGAACTGTGCTTCTAACACACACGGGCCATATCTAGTTCAACTCTGCTTAGGAAAGTGACAAGAACAGTAGCTCCTCTTCAGTCTGATACACTGTACTTGCTGGGAACAGACGCGTGTGCTATTTGCACTGTGTATGGCAATGGGAGCGCAATAGTGACTTTCCTTACCAGAAAACAACTCTTGCTCATAGGACCAGAAACTGCATGTGATTCCACTCCATTTAGGACTGGGAAACAAACGCTAGCTCGCCTTACAAGAAACACACTCTGCTTTTGAGAAAAGAGCACTCTTCTACTCTACTGTGTTTCCTATAGGGCCAGAACAGTGAGCTTGCTCAGAACAAAAGAACTGTGCTTCCTACACACACGGCCATATCTAGTTCAACTCTGCTTAGGAACCTGACAAGAACAGTAGATCCTCTTCAGTCCAATACACTGTATATGCTGGGAACAGACGCGAGTGATATTTGCCCTGTGTATGACAATGGGAGCACAATAGTGACTCTTCTTAACAGAAAACAACTCTTGCTCGTAGGACCAGAAACTGCATGTGAGGCAACTCCATTTAGGACTGGGAAACAAACACTAGCTCGCCTTACAAGAAACACACTCTGATTTAGAGAAAAAAGCACTCTTCTACTCTATTGTGTTTCCTAAGAGGTCCGAACAGTGAACTTGCTCAAACCAAAAGAACTGTGCTTCCTACACACACGGCCATATCTAGTTCAATTCTGCTTAGGAACCTGACAAGAACAGTAGATCCTCTTCAGTCCAATACACTGTACTTGCTGAGAACAGACTCCAGTGCTATTTGTCCTGTGTATGGCAATGGCAGCACAATATTGACTATTCTTACCAGAAAACAACTCTTGCTCATAGGACCAGAAACTGCATGGGATTCAACTCCATTTAGGACTTTGAAACAAACGCTAGCTCTCCTTACAAGTAACACACTCTGCTTTTGAGAAAAGAGCACTCTTCTACTCTACTGTGTTTCCTATAGGGCCGGAACAGTGAGCTTGCTCAGAACATAAGAACTGTGCTTCCTACACACACGGGCCATATCGAGTTCAACTCTGCTTAGGAAACTGACAAGAACAGTAGCTCCTCTTCAGTCTGATACACTGTACTTGTGGGAACAGACGCATGTGCTATTTGCACTGTGTATGGCAATGGGCGCGCAATAGTGACTTTCCTTACCAGAAAACAACTCTTGCTCATAGGACCAGAAATTGCATGTGATTCAACTCCATTTAGGACTGGGAAACAAACGCTAGCTCCCCTTACAAGAAACACAATCTGCTTTTGAGAAAAGAGCACTCTTCTACTCTACGGTGTTTCCTATGGGGCCAGAACAGTGAGCTTGCTCAGAAAAAAAGAACTGTGCTTCCTACATACACGGGCCATATCTAGTTCAACTCTGCTTAGGAAACTGACAAGAACAGTAGCTCCTCTTCAGTCCAATACACTGTACTTGCTCGGAACAGACGCGAGTGCTATTTGCACTGTGTATGGCAATTGGAGCACAATAGTGACTCGTCTTACCAGAAAACAACTCTTGCTCGTAGGACAACAAACTGCTTGTGACTCAACTCCATTTAGGACTAGGAAACAAACGCTAGCTCGCCTTCCAAAAACACACTCTGCTTTTGAGAAAAGAGCACTCTTCTACTCTACTGTGTTTCCTATGTGTTCCGAACAGTGAGCTTGCTCAGAACAAAAAAACTGTGCTTCCTACACACACGGCCATATCTAGTTCAAGTCTGCTTAGGAACCTGACAAAAACAGTAGCTCCTATTCAGTCCGATACACTGTACTTGCTGGGAACACACGCGAGTGCTATTTGCACTGTATATGACATTTGGAGCCCAACAGTGACTCTTCTTACCAAAAAACAACTCTTGCTCGTAGGACCAAAAACTGCATGTGACTCAACTCCATTTAGGACTGGGAAACAAACCCTAGCTCGCCTTCCAAAAACACACTCTGCTTTTGAGAAAAGAGCACTCTTCTACTCTACTGTGTTTCCTATGTGTTCCGAACAGTGAGCTTGCTCAGAACAAAAAAACTGTGCTTCCTACACACACGGCCATATCTAGTTCAAGTCTGCTTAGGAACCTGACAAGAACAGTAGATCCTCTTCAGTCCAATACACTATACTGCTGGGAACAGACAACAGTGCTATTAGTCCTGTGTATGGCAATGGCAGCGCAATAGTGACTCTTCTTACCATAAAACAACTCTGGCTCGTAGGACCAGAAACTGCATGTGATTACACTCCATTTAGGACTGGGAAACAAACGCTAACTTGTCTTACAAGAAACACACTCTGCTTTAGAGAAAAGAGCACTCTTCTACTCTACTGTGTTTCCTATAGGGCCAGAACAGTGAGCTTGCTCAAAAGAAAAGAACTGTGCTTCCTACACTCGGGCCATATCTAGTTCAACTCTGCTTAGGAAACTGACAAGAACAGTAACTCCTCTTCAGTCCAATACACTGTACTTGCTCTGAAGAGACGCGAGTGCTATTTGCACTGTGTATGGCAATTGGAGCACAATAGTGACTTGTCTTACCAGAAAACAACTTTTGCTCATAGGACAAAAAACTGCATGTGACTCAACTCCATTTAGGACTGGGAAACAAACGCTAGCTCGACTTCCAAAAACACGCTCTGCTTTTGAGAAAAGAGCACTCTTCTACTCTACTGTGTTTCCTATGTTTTCCGAACAGTGAGCTTGCTCAGAACAAAAAAACTGTGCTTCCTACACACACGGCCATATCTAGATCAAGTCTGCTTAGGAAACTGACAAGAACAGTAGCTCCTATTCAGTCCGATACACTGTACTTGCTGGGAACAGACGCGAGTGCTATTTGCACTGTATATGGCATTTGGAGCGCAACAGTGACTCTTCTTACCAGAAAACAACTCTTGCTCGAAGGACATAAAACTGCATGTGACTCAACTCCATTTAGGCCTGGGAAACAAACGCGAGCTCGCCTTACAAGAAACACACTTTGCTTTTAAGAAAAGTGCACTCTTCTACTCTACTGTGTTTCCTATAGGGCCAGAACAGTGAGCTTGCTCAGAACATAAGAACTGTGCTTCTAACACACACGGGCCATATCTAGTTCAACTCTGCTTAGGAAAGTGACAAGAACAGTAGCTCCTCTTCAGTCTGATACACTGTACTTGCTGGGAACAGACGCGTGTGCTATTTGCACTGTGTATGGCAATGGGAGCGCAATAGTGACTTTCCTTACCAGAAAACAACTCTTGCTCATAGGACCAGAAACTGCATGTGATTCCACTCCATTTAGGACTGGGAAACAAACGCTAGCTCGCCTTACAAGAAACACACTCTGCTTTTGAGAAAAGAGCACTCTTCTACTCTACTGTGTTTCCTATAGGGCCAGAACAGTGAGCTTGCTCAGAACAAAAGAACTGTGCTTCCTACACACACGGCCATATCTAGTTCAACTCTGCTTAGGAACCTGACAAGAACAGTAGATCCTCTTCATTCCAATACACTGTATATGCTGGGAACAGACGCGAGTGATATTTGCCCTGTGTATGACAATGGGAGCACAATAGTGACTCTTCTTAACAGAAAACAACTCTTGCTCGTAGGACCAGAAACTGCATGTGAGGCAACTCCATTTAGGACTGGGAAACAAACACTAGCTCGCCTTACAAGAAACACACTCTGATTTAGAGAAAAAAGCACTCTTCTACTCTATTGTGTTTCCTAAGAGGTCCGAACAGTGAACTTGCTCAAACCAAAAGAACTGTGCTTCCTACACACACGGCCATATCTAGTTCAATTCTGCTTAGGAACCTGACAAGAACAGTAGATCCTCTTCAGTCCAATACACTGTACTTGCTGAGAACAGACTCCAGTGCTATTTGTCCTGTGTATGGCAATGGCAGCACAATATTGACTATTCTTACCAGAAAACAACTCTTGCTCATAGGACCAGAAACTGCATGGGATTCAACTCCATTTAGGACTGGGAAACAAGCGCTAGCTCTCCTTACAAGTAACACACTCTGCTTTTGAGAAAAGAGCACTCTTCAACTCTACTGTGTTTCCTATGGGGTCCAAACAGTGAGCTTGCTCAGAACAAAAGAACTGAGATTCCTACACACACCGACCATATCTAGTTCAACTCTGCTTAGGAAACTGACAAGAACAGTAGCTCCTATTCAGTCCAATACACTGCACTTGCTGGGAACAGACGCGAGTGATATTTGCACTGTGTATGGCAATGGAAGCACAATATTAACTTTCCTTACCAGAAAACAAGTCTTGCTCATAGGACCGGAAACTGCCTGTGATTGAACTCCATTTAGGACTGGGAAACAAACGCAAGCTCGCCTTACAAGAAACACACTCTGCTTTAGAGAAAAGAGCACTCTGCTACTCTACTGTGTTTCCTATGGGGTCCAAACCGTGAGCTTGCTCAGAACAAAAGAACTGTGCTTCCTACACGGGAAATATCTAGCTCAACTCTGCTTAGGAAACTGACAAGAACAGTAGCTCTTATTCAGTCCAATACACTATACTTGCTGGGAACAGATGCGAGAGCTATTTACACTGTGTATGGAATTTGGAGCGCTATAGTGACTCTTCTTACCAGAAAACAACTCTTGATCGTAGGACCATAAACTGCCTGTGACTCAACTCCATTTAGGACTGGGAAACAAACGCGAGCTCGCCTTACAAGAAACACACTCTGCTTTAGAGAAAAGAGCACTCTTCTACTCTACTGTGTTTCCTATGTCGTCCGAACAGTGAGCTTGCTCAGAACAAAAAAACTGTGCTTCCTACACACACGGCCATATCTAGTTCAAATCTGCTTAAGAACGTGACAAGAACATTAGATACTCTTCCGTCCAATACACTGTACTTGCTGGGAAAAGAGGCCAGTGCTATTTGTCCTGTGTATGGCAATGGCAGCGCAATAGTGACTCTTCTTACCAGAAAACAGCTCTTGTTTGTAGGACCAGACACTGCATGTGATTAAACTCTATATTGGACTGGGAAACAAACGCTAGCTCGCCTTACAAGAAACACACTCTGCTTTTGAGAAAAGAGCACTCTTCTACTCTACTGTGTTTCCTATAGGGCCAGAACAGTGAGCTTGCTCAGAACAAAAGAACTGTGCTTCCTACACACGGCCATATCTAGTTCAACTCTGCTTAGGTACCTGACAAGAACGGTAGATCCTCTTCAGTCCAATACACTGTGCATGCTGGGAACAGACGCGAGTGCTCTTTGCCCTGTGTATGACAATGGGAGCACAATAGTGACTCTTCTTAGCAGAAAACAACTCTTGCTCGTAGGACCAGAAACTGCATGTGATGCAACTCCATTTAGGACTGGGAAACAAATGCTAGCTCGCCTTACAAGAAACACACTCTGATTTAGAGAAAAAAGCACTCTTCTACTCTATTGTGTTTCCTAAGAGGTCCGAACAGTGAACTTGCTCAAACAAAAAGAACTGTGCTTCCAACAAACACGGCCATATCTAGTTCAATTCTGCTTAGGAACCTGACAAGAACAGTAGCTCCTCTTCAGTCCAATACACTGTACTTGCTGGGAACAGACTCCAGTGCTATTTGTCCTGTGTATGGCAATGGCAGCGCAATATTTACTATTCTTACCATAAAACAACTCTTGACAATAGGACCAGAAACTGCATGGGATTCAAATCCATTTAGGACTGGAAAACAAACGCTAGCTCGCCTTACAAGAAACACACTCTGCTTTTGAGAAAAGAGCACTCTTCTACTCTACTGTGTTTCCTATGGGGTCCAAACAGTTAGCTTGCTCAGAACAAAAGAACTGTGCATCCTACACACACCGACCATATCTAGTTCAACTCTGATTAGGAAACTGACAAGAACAGTAGCTGCTATTTAGTCCAATACACTGTACTTGCTGGGAACAGACGCGAAGTCTATTTGCACTGTGTATGTCAATGGGAGCACAATAGTAACTTTCCTTACCAGAAAACAACTCTTGCTCATAGGACCGGAAACTGCCTGTGATTGAACTCCAATTAGGGCTAGGAAACAAACGCTAGCTCGCCTTACAAGAAACACACTCTGCTTTAGAGAAAAGAGCACTCTTCTACTCTACTGTGTTTCCTATGAGGTCCGAACAGTGAGCTTGCTCAGAACAAAAAAAAAACGTGATTCCTACACACACCGTCACACCTAGTTCAATTCTGCTTAGGAACCTGACAAGAACAGTAGATCCTCTTCATTCCAATACACTGTACTTGCTGGGAACAGACGCCAGTGCTATTTGTCCTGTGTAGGGCAATGGCAGCGCAATATTGACTCTTCTTACCAGAAAACAACTCTTGCTCGTAGGACCAGAAACTGCATGTGATTCAACTCCATTTAGGACTGGGAAACAAACGCTAGCTCGCCTTACAAGAAACACACTCTGCTTTTGAGAAAAGAGCACTCTTCTACTCTACTGAGTTTCCTATGGGGTCCGAACAGTGAGCTTGCTCAGAACAAAAGAACTGTGCTTCCTACACACTCGGCCATATCTAGTTCAATTATGCTTAGGAACCTGACAAGAACAGTAGATCCTCTTCAGTCCAATACACTGTACTTGCTGGGAACAGACGCCAGTGGAATTTGTCCTGTGTATGGCAATGGCAGCGCAATAGTGACTCTTCTTACCATAAAACAACTCTTGCTCGTAGGACCAAAAACTGCCTGTGACAACTCCATTTAGGACTGGTAAACAAAGGCGAGCTCGCCTTACAAGAAACACACTCTGCTTTAGAGAAAAGAGCACTCTTCTACTCTACTGTGTTCCCTATGGGGTCCAAACAGTGAGCTTGCTCAGAACTAAAAAACTGTGCTTCCTACAAACATGGCCATATCTAGTTCAAGTCTGATTAGGAACCTGACAAGAACAGTAGATCCTCTTCCGTCCAATGCACTGTACTTGCTGGGAAGAGACGCCAGTGCTATTTGTCCTGTGTATGGCAATGGCAGCACAATAGTGACTCTTCTTACCAGAACACAACTCTTGCTTGTAGGACAAGAAACTGCATGTGATTCAACTCCATTTAGGACTGGGAAACAAACGCTAGCTCGCATTACAAGAAACACACTCTGCTTTAGAGAAAAGAGCACTCTTCTACTCTACTGTGTTTCCTATGGGGTCCAAACAGTGAGCTTGCTCAGAACAAAAGAACTGTGCTTCCTACACACGCGGGACATATCTCGTTTAACTCTGTTTAGGAAACTGACAGAAACAGTAGCTCCTCTTCAGTCCTATACACTGTACTTGCTGGGAACAGACGCGAGTGCTATTTGCACTGTTTATGGCAATGGGAGCGCAATAGTGACTTTCCTTACCAAAAAACAACTCTTGCTCGTAGGACCTGAAACTGCATTTGATTCAATCCACTTAGGACTGGGAAACAAATGCTAGCTCGCCTTACAAGAAACACACTCTGCTTTTGAGAAAAGAGCACTGTTCTACTCTACTGTGTTTCCTATAGTGCCAGAACAGTGAGTTTGCTCAGAACAAAAGAACTGTGCTTCCTACACACACGGCCATATCTAGTTCAACTCTGCTTAGGAACATGACAAGAACAGTAGATCTTGTTCATTCCAATACACTGTACATACTGGGAACAGACGCCAGTGCTATTTGCCCTGTGTATGACAATTGGAGCACAATAGTGACTCTTCTTACCAGAAAACAACTCTTGCTCGTAGGACAGGAAACTGCATGTGATTCAACTCCATTTAGGACTGGGAAACAGACGCTAGCTGGCCTTACAAGAAACACACTCTGCTTAGAGAAAATAGCACTCTTCTACTCTACTGTGTTTCCTATAGGGCCAGAACAGTGAGCTTGCTCAGAACAAAAGAACTGTGCTTCCTACACACACGGGCCATATCTAGTTCAACTCTGCTTAGGAAACTGACAAGAACAGTAGCTCCTCTTCAGTCCAATACACTGTACTTGCTGGGAACAGACGCGAGTGCTATTTGCACTGTGTATGGCAATGGGAGCGCAATAGTGACTTTCCTTACCAGAAAACAACTCTTGCTCGTAGGACCAGAAACTGTATGTGATTCAACTCCATTTAGGACTGGGAAACAAATGCTAGCTCGCCTTACAATAAACACACTCTGCTTTAGAGAAAAGAGCACTCTTCTACTCTTCTGTGTTTCCTATGGGGTCCGAACAGTGAGCTTGCTCAGAACAAAAAAACTGTGCTTCCTACACACATGGCCATATCTAGTTCAATTCTGCTTATAAACCTGACAAGAACAGTAGATCCTCTTCAGTCCAATACACTGTACTTGCTGGGAACAGACAACAGTGCTATTTGTCCTGTGTATGGCAATGGCAGCGCAATAGTGACTCTTCTTTCCAGAAAACAACTCTTGCTCTTAGGACCAGAAACTGCATGTGATTCAACTCCATTTAGGACTGCGAAACAAACACTAGCTCGCCTTACAAGAAACACACTCTGCTTTGGAGAAAAGTGCACTCTTCTACTTTACTGTATTTCCTATGGCGTCCAAACAGTGAGCTTGCTCAGAACAAAAAACTGTGCTCCCTACACATGGACAATATCTAGTTCAACTCTGCTTAGGAAACTGACAAGAACAGTAGCTCCTCTTCATTCCGATACACTGTACTTGCTGTGAAAAGACGCGAGTGCTATTTGCACTGTGTATGGCAATGGGAGCACAACAGTTACTTCCTTATCAGAAAACAACTCTTGCTCGTAGGACCAGAAACTGCATGTGATTCAACTCCATTTAGGACTGGGAAACAAACGCTAGCTAGCCTTACAAGAAACACACTCTGCTTTTGAGAAAAGAGCACTCTTCTACTCTACTGTGTTTCCTATTGTGCCAGAACAGTGAGCTTGCTGAGAACAAAAGAACTGTGCTTCCTAAACACACGGTCATATCTAGTTCAATTCTGCTTCGGAAACTGACAAGAATGGTAGATCCTCTTCAGTCCAAAACACTGTACTTGCTGGGAACAGACACGAGTGCTATATGCCCTGTGTATGACAATGGGAGCACAATAGTGACTCTTCTTACCAGAAAACAACTCTTGCTCCTAGGACCAGAAACTGCATGGGATTCAACTCCATTTAGGACTGGGAAACAAATGCTAGCTCGCCTTCCAAAAACACACTCTGCTTTTGAGAAAAGAGCACTCTTCTACTCTACTGTGTTTCCTATGTGTTCCGAACAGTGAGCTTGCTCAGAACAAAAAAACTGTGCTTCCTACACACACGGCCATATCTAGTTCAAGTCTGCTTAGGAAACTGACAAGAATAGTAGCTCCTCTTCAGTCTGATACACTGTACTTGCTGGGAACAGGCGCATGTGCTATTTGCACTGTGTGTGGCAATGGGAGCGCAATAGTGTCTTTCCTTACCAAAAAACAACTCTTGCTCGTAGGACCAGAAACTGCATGTGATTCAACGCCATATAGGACTGGGAAACAAAAACTAGCTCCCCTTACAAGAAACACATTCTGCTTTAGAGAAAAGAGCACTCTTCTACTATACTGTGTTTCTTATAGGGCCAGAACAGTGAGCTTGCTCAGAAGAAAAGAACTGTGCTTCCTACACTCGGGCCATATCTAGTTCAACTCTGCTTAGGAAACTGACAAGAACAGTAGCTCCTCTTCAGTCCAATACACTGTACTTGCTCTGAACAGACGCGCGTGCTATTTGCACTGTGTATGGCAATTGGAGCACAATAGTGACTCGTCTTACCAGAAAACAACTCTTGCTCGTAGGACAAAAAACTGCATGTGACTCAACTCCATTTAGGACTGGGAAACAAACGCTAGCTCGACTTCCAAAAACACACTCTGCTTTTGAGAAAAGAGCACTCTTCTTCTCTACTGTGTTTCCTATGTGTTCCGAACAGTGAGCTTGCTCAGAACAAAAAAACTGTGCTTCCTACACACACGGCCATATCTTGATCAAGTCTGCTTAGGAAACTGACAAGAACAGTAGCTCCTCTTCATTCCAATACACTGTACTTGCAGGGAACAGACGCGAGTGCTATTTGCACTGTGTATGGCTATTGGAGCACAATAGTGACTCGTCTTACCAGAAAACAACTCTTGCTTGTAGGACCAGAAACTGCATGTGAATTCACTCCATTTAGGACTGGGAAACAAACGCTGGTCGACTTACAAGAAACACACTCTGCTTTTGAGAAAAGAGCACTGTTCTACTCTACTGTGTTTCCTATAGTGCCAGAACAGTGAGTTTGCTCAGAACAAAAGAACTGTGCTTCCTACACACACGGCCATATCTAGTTCAACTCTGCTTAGGAACATGACAAGAACAGTAGATCTTGTTCAGTCCAATACACTGTACATACTGGGAACAGACGCCAGTGCTATTTGCCCTGTGTATGACAATTGGAGCACAATAGTGACTCTTCTTACCAGAAAACAACTCTTGCTCGTAGGACAGGAAACTGCATGTGATTCAACTCCATTTAGGACTGGGAAACAGACGCTAGCTGGCCTTACAAGAAACACACTCTGCTTAGAGAAAAGAGCACTCTTCTACTCTACTGTGTTTCCTATAGGGCCAGAAGAGTGAGCTTGCTCAGAACAAAAGAACTGTGCTTCCTACACACACGGGCCATATCTAGTTCAACTCTGCTTAGGAAACTGACAAGAACAGTAGCTCCTCTTCAGTCCAATACACTGTACTTGCTGGGAACAGACGCGAGTGCTATTTGCACTGTGTATGGCAATGGGAGCGCAATAGTGACTTTCCTTACCAGAAAACAACTCTTGCTCGTAGGACCAGAAACTGTATGTGATTCAACTCCATTTAGGACTGGGAAACAAATGCTAGCTCGCCTTACAATAAACACAATCTGCTTTAGAGAAAATAGCACTCTTCTACTCTTCTGTGTTTCCTATGGGGTCCGAACAGTGAGCTTGCTCAGAACAAAAAAACTGTGCTTCCTACACACATGGCCATATCTAGTTCAATTCTGCTTATAAACCTGACAAGAACAGTAGATCCTCTTCAGTCCAATACACTGTACTTGCTGGGAACAGACAACAGTGCTATTTGTCCTGTGTATGGCAATGGCAGTGCAATAGTGACTCTTCTTTCCAGAAAACAACTCTTGCTCTTAGGACCAGAAATTGCATGTGATTCAACTCCATTTAGGACTGCGAAACAAACACTAGCTCGCCTTACAAGAAACACACTCTGCTTTGGAGAAAAGAACACTCTTCTACTTTACTGTGTTTCCTATGGGGTCCAAACAGTGAGCTTGCTCAGAACAAAAAACTGTGCTCCCTACACACGGACAATATCTAGTTCAACTCTGCTTAGGAAACTGACAAGAACAGTAGCTACTCTTCATTCCGATACACTGTACTTGCTGTGAATAGACGCGAGTGCTATTTGCACTGTGTATGGCAATGGGAGCACAACAGTTACTTCCTTATCATAAAACAACTCTTGCTCATAGGACCAGAAACTGCATGTGATTCAACTCCATTTAGGACTGGGAAACAAACGCTAGCTCGCCTTACAAGAAACACACTCTGCTTTTGAGAAAAGAGCACTCTTCTACTCTACTGTGTTTCCTATTGTGCCAGAACAGTGAGCTTGCTGAGAACAAAAGAACTGTGCTTCCTAAACACACGGTCATATCTAGTTCAATTCTGCTTAGGAAACTGACAAGAATGGTAGATCCTCTTCAGTCCAAAACACTGTACTTGCTGGAACAGACACGAGTGCTATGTGCCCTGTGTATGACAATGGGAGCACAATAGTGACTCTTCTTACCAGAAAACAACTCTTGCTCCTAGGACCAGAAACTGCATGGGATTCAACTCCATTTAGGACTGGGAAACAAATGCTAGCTCGCCTTCCAAAAACACACTCTGCTTTTGAGAAAAGAGCACTCTTCTACTCTACTGTGTTTCCTATGTGTTCCGAACAGTGAGCTTGCTCAGAACAAAAAAACTGTGCTTCCTACACACACGGCCATATCTAGTTCAAGTCTGCTTAGGAAACTGACAAGAATAGTAGCTCCTCTTCAGTCTGATACACTGTACTTGCTGGGAACAGGCGCATGTGCTATTTGCACTGTGTATGGCAATGGGAGCGCAATAGTGTCTTTCCTTACCAAAAAACAACTCTTGCTCGTAGGACCAGAAACTGCATGTGATTCAACTCCATATAGGACTGGGAAACAAAAACTAGCTCCCCTTACAAGAAACACATTCTGCTTTAGAGAAAAGAGCACTCTTCTACTCTACTGTGTTTCCTATAGGGCCAGAACAGTGAGCTTGCTCAGAAGAAAAGAACTGTGCTTCCTACACTCGGGCCATATCTAGTTAAACTCTGCTTAGGAAACTGACAAGAACAGTAACTCCTCTTCAGTCCAATACACTGTACTTGCTCTGAACAGACGCGAGTGCTATTTGCACTGTGTATGGCAATTGGAGCACAATAGTGACTCGTCTTACCAGAAAACAACTCTTGCTCGTAGGACAAAAAACTGCATGTGACTCAACTCCATTTAGGACTGGGAAACAAACGCTAGCTCGACTTCCAAAAACACACTCTGCTTTTGAGAAAAGAGCACTCTTCTACTCTACTGTGTTTCCTATGTGTTCCGAACAGTGAGCTTGCTCAGAACAAAAAAACTGTGCTTCCTACACACACGGCCATATCTTGATCAAGTCTGCTTAGGAAACTGACAAGAACAGTAGCTCCTATTCAGTCTGATACACTGTACTTGCTGGGAACAGACGTGAGTGCTATTTGCACTGTATATGGCATTTGGAGCGCAACAGTGACTCTTCTTACCAGAAAACAACTCTTGCTCATAGGACCAAAAACTGCATGTGACTCAACTCCATTTAGGACTGGGAAACAAACGCGAGCTCGCCTTACAAGAAACACACTCTGCTTTTAAGAAAAGTGCACTCTTCTACTCTACTGTGTTTCCTATAGGGCCAGAACAGTGAACTTGCTCAGAACATAAGAACTGTGCTTCTAACACAAACGGGCCATATCTAGTTAAACTCTGCTTAGGAAAGTGACAAGAACAGTAGCTCCTCTCCAGTCTGATACACTGTACTTGCTGGGAACAGACGCATGTGCTATTTGCACTGTGTATGGCAATGGGAGCGCAATAGTGCCTTTCCTTACCAGAAAACAACTCTTGCTCATACGACCAGAAACTATATGTGATTCCACTCCATTTAGGACTGGGAAACAAACGCTAGCTCGCCTTACAAGAAACACACTCTGCTTTTGAGAAAAGAGCACTCTTCTACTCTACTGTGTTTCCTATAGGGCCAGAACAGTGAGCTTGCTCAGAAAAAAAGAACTGTGCTTCCTACACACACGGCCATATCTAGTTCAACTATGCTTAGGAACCTGACAAGAACAGTAGATCCTCTTCAGTCCAATACACTGTACATGCTGGGAACAGACGCGAGTGATATTTGCCCTGTGTATGACAATGGGAGCACAATAGTGACTCTTCTTAACAGAAAACAACTCTTGCTCGTAGGACCAGAAACTGCATGTGAGGCAACTCCATTTAGGACTGGGAAACAAACGCTAGCTCTCCTTACAAGTAACACACTCTGCTTTTGAGAAAAGAGCACTCTTCTACTCTATTGTGTTTCCTATGGGGTCCAAACAGTGAGCTTGCTCAGAACAAAAGAACTGTGATTCCTACACACACCGACCATATCTAGTTCAACTCTGCTTAGGAAACTGACAAGAACAGTAGCTCCTCTTCAGTCCAATACACTGCACTTGCTGGGAACAGACGCGAGTGCTATTTGCACTGTGTATGGCAATGGAAGCACAATTGTAACTTTCCTTACCAGAAAACAAGTCTTGCTCATAGGACCGGAAACTGCCTGTGATTGAACTCCATTTAGGACTGGGAAACAAACGCTAGCTCGCCTTACAAGAAACACACTCTGCTTTAGAGAAAAGAGCACTCTGCTACTCTACTGTTTTTCCTATGGGGTCCAAACAGTGAGCTTGCTCAGAACAAAAGAACTGTGCTTCCTACACTGGAAATATCTAGCTCAACTCTGCTTAGGAAACTGACAAGAACAGTAGCTCCTATTCAGTCCAATACACTATACATGCTGGGAACAGATGCGAGAGCTATTTGCACTGTGTATGGCATTTGGAGCGCTATAGTGACTCTTCTTACCAGAAAACAAGTCTTGATCGTAGGACCAAAAACTGCCTGAGACTCAACTCCATTTAGGACTGGGAAACAAACGCGAGCTCGCCTTACAAGAAACACACTCTGCTTTAGAGAAAAGAGCACTCTTCTACTCTACTGTGTTTCCTATGGCCTCCGAACAGTGAGCTTGCTCAGAACAAAAAAACTGTGCTTCCTACACACACGGCCATATCTAGTTCAAATCTGCTTAGGAACCTGACAAGAACAGTAGATCCTCTTCCGTCCAATACACTGTACTTGCTGGGAAAAGACGCCAGTGCTATTTGTCCTGTGTATGGCAATGGCAGCGCAATAGTGACTCTTCTTACCAGAAAACAACTCTTGTTTGTAGGACCAGAAACTGCATGTGATTCAACTCCATATTGGACTGGGAAACAAACGCTAGCTCGCCTTACAAGAAACACACTCTGCTTTTGAGAAAAGAGCACTCTTCTACTATACTATGTTTCCTATAGGGCCAGAACAGTGAGCTTGCTCAGAACAAAGAACTGTGCTTCCTACACACACGGCCATATCTAGTTCAACTCTGCTTAGGTACCTGACAAGAACAGTAGATCCTCTTCAGTCCAATACACTGTGCATGCTGGGAACAGACGCGAGTGCTCTTTGCCCTGTGTATGACAATGGGAGCACAATAGTGACTCTTCTTAGCAGAAAACAACTCTTGCTCGTAGGACCAGAAACTGCATGTGATGCAACTCCATTTAGGACTGGGAAACAAATGCTAGCTCGCCTTACAAGAAACACACTCTGATTTAGAGAAAAAAGCATTCTTCTACTCTATTGTGTTTCCTAAGAGGTCCAAACAGTGAACTTGCTCAAACCAAAAGAACTGTGCTTCCTACACACACGGCCATATCTAGTTCAATTCTGCTTAGGAACCTGACAAGAACAGTAGCTCCTCTTCAGTCCAATACACTGTACTTGCTGGGAACAGACTCCAGTGCTATTTGTCCTGTGTATGGCAATGGCAGCGCAATATTTACTATTCTTACCATAAAACAACTCTTGACAATAGGACCAGAAACTGCATGGGATTCAACTCCATTTAGGACTGGGAAACAAACGCTAGCTCGCCTTACAACAAACACACTCTGCTTTTGAGAAAAGAGCACTCTTCTACTCTACTGTGTTTCCTATGGGGTCCAAACAGTTAGCTTGCTCAGAACAAAAGAACTGTGCTTCCTACACACACCGACCATATCTAGTTCAACTCTGATTAGGAAACTGACAAGAACAGTAGCTGCTATTTAGTCCAATACACTGTACTTGCTGGGAACAGACGCGAGTGCTATTTGCACTGTGTATGGCAATGGGAGCACAATAGTATCTTTCCTTACCAGAAAACAACTCTTGCTCATAGGACCGGAAACTGCCTGTGATTGAACTCCAATCAGGGCTAGGAAACAAACGCTAGCTCGCCTTACAAGAAACACACTCTGCTTTAGAGAAAAGAGCACTCTTCTACTCTACTGTGTTTCCTATGAGGCCCGAACAGTGAGCTTGCTCAGAACAAAAGAACTGTGCTTCCTACACACACGGACCATATCTAGTTCAGCTCTGCTTAGGAAACTGACAAGAACAGTAGCTCCTCTTCAGTCCAATACACTGTACTTGCTGGGAACAGACGCCAGTGCTATTTGTCCTGTGTAGGGCAATGGCAGCGCAATATTGACTCTTCTTACCAGAAAACAACTCTTGCTCGTAGGACCAGAAACTGCATGTGATTCAACTCCATTTAGGACTGGGAAACAAACGCTAGCTCGCCTTACAAGAAACACACTCTGCTTTTGAGAAAAGAGCACTCTTCTACTCTACTGAGTTTCCTATCGGGTCTGAACAGTGAGCTTGCTCAGAACAAAAGAACTGTGCTTCCTACACACACGGCCATATCTAGTTCAATTATGCTTAAGAACCTGACAAGAACAGTAGATCCTCTTCAGTCCAATACACTGTACTTGCTGCGAAGAGACGCCAGTGGAATTTGACCTGTGTATGGCAATGGCAGTGCAATAGTGACTCTTCTTACCATAAAACAACTCTTGCTCGTAGGACCAAAAACTGCCTGTGACAACGCCATTTAGGACTGGCAAACAAAGGCGAGCTCGCCTTACAAGAAACACACTCTGCTTTAGAGAAAAGAGCACTCTTCTACTCTACTGTGTTCCCTATGGGGTCCAAACAGTGAGCTTGCTCAGAACTAAAAAACTGTGCTTCCTACAAACATGGCCATATCTAGTTCAAGTCTGATTAGGAACCTGACAAGAACAGTAGATCCTCTTCCGTCCAATGCACTGTACTTGCTGGGAAGAGACGCCAGTGCTATTTGTCCTGTGTATGGCAATGGCAGCACAATAGTGACTCTTCTTACCAGAACACAACTCTTGCTTGTAGGACAAGAAACTGCATGTGATTCAACTCCATTTAGGACTGGGAAACAAACGCTAGCTCGCCTTACAAGAAACACACTCTGCTTTAGAGAAAAGAGCACTCTTCTACTCTACTGTGTTTCCTATGGGGTCCAAACAGTGAGCTTGCTCAGAAAAAAAGAACTGTGCTTCCTACACACGCGGGACATATCTCGTTCAACTCTGTTTAGGAAACTGACAGAAACAGTAGCTCCTCTTCAGTCCGATACACTGCACTTGCTGGGAACAGACGCGAGTGCTATTTGCACTGTTTATGGCAATGGGAGCGCAATAGTGACTTTCCTTACCAAAAAACAACTCTTGCTCGTAGGACCAGAAACTGCATGTGATTCAACTCCATATAGAACTGGGAAACAAACGCTAGCTCACCTTACAAGAAATACACTCTGCTTTTGAGAAAAGAGCACTCTTCTACTCTACTGTGTTTCCTATAGGGCCAGAACAGTGAGCTTGCTCAGAACAAAAGAACTGTGCTTCCTACACACACGGCCATAGCTAGTTCAACTCTGCTTAGGAACCTGACAAGAACAGTAGATCCTCTTCAGTCCAATACACTGTACATGCGGGGAACAGACGCGAGTGCTATTTGCACTGTGTATGTCAATGGGAGCATAATAGTGACTCGTCTTATCAGAAAACAACTCTTGCTCGTAGGACCAGAAACTGCATGTGATTCAACTCCATTTAGGATTGGGAAACAAACGCTAGCTCGCCTTACAAGAAACACCCTCTGCTTTTGAGAAAAGAGCACTCTTCTACTCTACTGTGTTTCCTATGGTGTCCGAACAGTGAGCTTGCTCAGAACAAAAGAACTGTGCTTCCTACACACACGGCCATATCTAGTTCAAATCTGCTTAGGAACCTGACAAGAACAGTAGATCCTCTTCAGTCCAATACACTGTACTTGCTGGGAACAGACGCGAGTGCTATTTGCACTGTGTATGTCAATGGGAGCGCAATAGTGACTTTCCCTACCAGAAAACAACTCTTGCTCGTAGGACCAGAAACTGCATGTGATTCAACTCCATTTAAGACTGGGAAACAAACGCTAGCTGGCCTTACAAGAAACACACTCTGCTTTAGAGAAAAGAGCACTCTTCTACTCTACTGTGTTTCCTATAGGGCCAGAACAGTGAGCTTGCTCAAAACAAAAGAACTCTCCTTCCTACACACACGGGCCATAACTAGTTCAACTCTGCTTAGGAAACTGACAAGAACTGTAGCTCCTCTTCAGTCCGATACACTGTACTTGCTGGGAACAGACGCGAGTGCTATTTGCACTGTGTATGTCAATGGGAGCGCAATAGTGACTTTCCCTACCAGAAAACAACTCTTGCTCGTAGGACCAGAAACTGCATGTGATTCAACTCCATTTAGGACTGGGGAACAAACGCTAGCTCGCCTTACAAGAAACACACTCGGCTTTAGAGAAAAGAGCACTCTTCTACTCTACTGTGTTTCCTATAGGGCCAGAACAGTGAGCTTGCTCAGAACATAAGAAGTGTGCTTCCTACACACGGGCCATATCTAGTTGAACTCTGCTTAGGAAACTGACAAGAACAGTAGCTCCTCTTCAGTCCAATACACTGTACTTGCTGGGAAAAGACGCGAGTGCTATTTGTACTGTGAATGGCAATAGGAGCACAATAGTGACTTTCCTTACCAGAAAACAACTCTTGCTCGTAGGACCAGAAACTGCATGTGATTCAACTCCATTTAGGACTGGGGAACAAGTGCTAGCTCGCCTTACATAAAACACACTCTGCTTTTGAGAAAAGAGCACTCTTCTACTCTACTGTGTTTCCTATGGGGTCCGAACAGTGAGCTTGCTCAGAACAAAAGTACTGTGCCTCCTACACACACGGCCCATATCTAGTTCAACTCTGCTTAGGAAACAAACAAGACTTGTAGCTCCTCTTCAGTCCAATACACTGTACTTGCGGGGAACAGACGCGAGTGCTATTTGCACTGTGTATGGCAATTGGAGCACAATAGTGACTTGTCTTACGAGAAAACAACTCTTGCTCGTAGGACAAGAAACTGCATGTCACTCAACTCCATTTAGGACTGGGAAACAAACGCTATCTCGCCTTACAAGAAACACACTCTGCTTTATAGAAAAGAGCACTCTTCTACTTTACTGTGTTTCCTATGGGTTCCGAAAAGTGAGCTTGCTCAGAACAAAAAAACTGTGCTTCCTACACACAAGGCCATATCTAGTTCAAGTCTGCTTAGGAAACTGACAAGAACAGTAGCTCCTCTTCAGTCCCATACACTCTACTTGCTGGGAACAGACGCGAGTGCTATTTGCACTGTGTAAGGCAATTGGAGCACAATAGTGACTCGTCTTACCAGAAAAAAACTGTTGCTCGTAGGACAAAAAACTGCATGTGACTCAACTCCATTTAGTTCTGGTAAACAAACGCTAGCTCGTCTTACAAGAAACACACTCTGCTTTAGAGAAAAGAGCACTCTTCTACTCTACTGTGTTTCCTATGGGGCCAGAGCAGTGAGCTTGCTCAGAACATAAGAACTGTGCTTCCTACACACACGGGCCATATCTAGTTCAACTCTGCTTAGGAACCTGACTAGAACAGTAGCTCCTCTTCAGTCCAATACACTGTAATTGCTGGGAACAGACGCATGTGCTATTTGCACTGTGTATGGCAATGGGAGCGCAATAGTGACTTTCCATACCAGAAAACAACTCTTGCTCGTAGGACAAGAAACTGCATGTGATTCCACTCCATTTAGGACTGGGAAACAAATGCTAGCTCGCCTTACAAGAAACACACTCTGCTTTTGAGAAAAGAGCCCTCTTCTACTCTACTGTGTTTCCTATAGGGCCAGAACAGTGAGCTTGCTCAGAACAAAAGAACTGTGCTTCCTACACACGGGCCATAACTAGTTCAACTCTGCTTAGGAAACTGAAAAGAACAGTAGCTCCTCTTCAGTCCGATACACTGTACTTGCTGGGAACAGACGCGAGTGCTATTTGCACTGTGTATGGCAATGGGAGCACAATAGTGACTTTCCTTACCAGAAAACAACTCTTGCTCGTAGGACCAGAAACTGCATGTGATTCAACTCCATTTAGGACTGGGAAAGAAATGCTAGCTCGCCTTACAAGAAACACACTCTGCTTTTGAGAAAAGAGCACTCTTCTACTCTACTGTGTTTCCTATGTGGTCCGAACAGTGAGCTTGCTCAGAACAAAAGAACTGTGCTTTCTACACACACGGGCCATATCTAATTCAACTCTGCTTAGGAAACAAACAAGAACAGTAGCTCCTCTTCAGTCCAATACACTGTATTTGCGGGGAACAGACGCGAGTGCTATTTGCACTGTGTATGGCATTGGAGCACAATAGTGACTTGTCTTACCAGAAAATAACTCTTCCTCGTTGGACAAAAAACTGCATGTGACTCAACTCCATTAGGACTGGGAAACAAACGCTAGCTCGACTTCCAAGAAACACACTCTGCTTTTGAGAAAAGAGCACTCTTCTACTCTACTGTGTTTTCTATTTGTTCAGAACAATGAGCTTGCTCAGAACAAAAAAACTGTGCTTCCTACACACACGGCCATATCTAGTTCAAGTCTGCTTAGGAACCTGACAAGAACTGTAGATCCTCTTCAGTCCAATACACTGTACTTGCTGGGAACAGATGCCAGTGCTAATTGTCCTGTGTATGGCAATGGCAGCGCAATAGTGACTCTTCTTACCAGAAAAAAACTTTTGCTTGTAGGACCAGAAACTGCATGTGATTCAACTCCATTTAGGACTGGGAAACAAAAGCTAGCTCACCTTACAAGAAACACACTCTGCTTTAGAGAAAAGAGCACTCTTCTACTCTACTGTGTTTCCTATAGGGCCAGAACAATGCGTTGCTCAGAACAAAAAAACTGTGCTTCCTACACACACGGCCATATCTAGTTTAAGTCTGCTTAGGAACCTGACAAGAACTGTAGATCCTCTTCAGTCCAATACACTGTACTTGCGGGGAACAGACGCGAGTGCTATTTGCACTGTGTATGGCAATTGGAGCACAATAGTGACTTGTCTTACCAGAAAACAACTGTTGCTCATAGGACAAAAAACTGCATGTGACTCCACTCCATTTAGGACTGGGAAACAAACGCTAGCTCGACTTCCAAGAAACACACTCTGCTTTTGAGAAAAGAGCACTCTTCTACTCTACTGTGTTTCCAATGGGGTCCAAACAGTGAGCTTGCTCAGAACAAAAGAACTGTGCTTCCTACACGCACGGACCATATCTAATTCAACTCTGCTTAGTAAACTGACAAGAACAGTAGCTCCTATTCAGTCCAATACACTGTACTTGCTGGGAAAAGACGCGAGTGCTATTTGCCTTGTGAAGGGCAATGGGAGCACAATAGTGACTTTCCTTACCAGAAAACAACTCTTGTTCATAGGACCAGAAACTGCATGAGATTCAACTCCATTTAGGACTAGGAAACAAAAGCTAGCTCGCCTTACAAAAACACACTCTGCTTTTGAGAAAAGAGCACTCTTCTACTCTACTGTGTTTCCTATGTGTTCCGAAAAGTGAGCTTGCTCAGAAAAAAAAAACTGTGCTTCCTACACACGGGCCATATCTAGTTCAACTCTGCTTTGGAAACTGACAAGAACAGTAGCTCCTCTTCAGTCTGATACACTGTACTTGCTGGGAACAGACGCGAGTGCTATTTGCACTGTGTATGGCAATGGGAGCGCAATAGTGACTTTCCTTACCAGAAAACAACTCTTGCTCGTAAGACCAGAAACTGCATGTAATTCAAGTCCATTTAGGACTGGGAAACAAACTCTAGCTCGCCTTACATGAAACACACTCTGCTTTTGAGAAAAGAGCACTCTTCTACTGTACTGTGTTTCCTATGGGGTCCGAACAGTGAGCTTGCTCAGAACAAAAGAACTGTGCTTCCTACACACACGGGCCATATCTAGTTCAACTGTGCTTAGGAAACTGACAAGAACAGTAGCTCCTCTTCCGTCCAATACACTGTACTTGCAGGGAACAGACGCGAGTGCTATTTGCATTGTGTATGGCAATTGGAGAACAATAGTGACTTGTCTTACCAGAAAACAACTTTTGCTCATAGGACAAAAAACTGCATGTGACTCAACTCCATTTAGGACTGGGAAACAAACGCTAGCTCGCCTTACAAGAAACACCCTCTGCTTTTGAGAAAAGAGCACTCTTCTACTCTACTGTGTTTCCTATGTGTTCCGAACAGTGAGCTTGCTCAGAACAAAAAAACTGTGCTTCCTACACACACGGCCATATCTAGTTCAAGTCTGCTTAGGAACCTGACAAGAACAGTAGATCCTCTTCAGTCCAATACACTGTACTTGCTGGGAACAGACGCCAGTGCTATTTGTCCTGTGTATGGCAATTGGAGCACAATAGTGACTTGTCTTACCAGAAAACAACTCTTGCTCGTAGGACAAAAAACTGCATGTGATTCAACTCCATTTGGGACTGGGAAACAAACGCTAGATCGACTTCCAAGAAACACACTCTGCTTTTGATAAAAGAGCACTCTTCTACTCTACTTTGTTTCCTATAGGGCCAGAACAGTGAGCTTGCTCAGAACAAAAAAACTGTGCTTCCTACTCACACGGCCATATCTAGTTCAAGTCTGCTTAGGAACCTGACAAGTACAGTAGATCCTCTTCAGTTCAATACACTGTACTTGCTGGGAACAGACGCGAGTGCTATTTGCACTGTGTACGGCAATGGGAGCGCAATTGTGACTTTACTTACCAGAAAACAACTCTTGCTCGTAGAACCAAAAACTGCATGTGATTCAACTCCATTTAGGACTGGGAAACAAACGCTAGCTCGCCTTACAAGAAACACACTCTGCTTTTGATAAAAGAGCACTCTTCTACTCTACTGTGTTTCCTATGTGTTCTGAACAGTGAGCTTGCTCAGAACAAAAAAACTGTGCTTCCTACTCACACGGCCATATCTAGTTCAAGTCTGCTTAGGAACCTGACAAGAACAGTAGATCCTCTTCAGTCCAATACACTGTACTTGCTGGGAAAAGACGCGAGTGCTATTTGCCTTGTGTAGGGCAATGGGAGCGCAATAGTGACTTTCCTTACCAGAAAAAAACTCTTGATCGAGGACCAGAAACTGCATGTGATTCAACTCCATTTAGGACTAGGAAACAAACGCTAGCTCGCCTTACAAAAACACACTCTGCTTTTGAGAAAAGAGCACTCTTCTACTCTACTGGGTTTCCTATGGTGTCCGAACAGTTAGCTTGCTCAGAACAAAAGAACTGTGCTTCCTACACACACGGCCATATCTAGTTCAATTCTGCTGAGGAACCTGACAAGAACAGTAGATCCTCTTCAGTCCAATACACTGTACTTGCTGGGAACAGACGCCAGTGCTATTTGTCCTGTGTATGGCAATGGCAGCGCAATAGTGACTCTTCTTACCATAAAACAACTCTTGCTCTTAGGACTAGAAACTGCATGTGATTCAACTCCATTTAGGACTGGGAAACAAACACTAGCTCGCGTTACAAGAAACACATTCTGCTTTTGAGAAAAGAGCACTCTTCTACTCTACTGTGTTTCCTATAGGGCCAGAACAGTGAGCTTGCTCAAAACAAAAGAACTGTGCTTCCTACATACGGGCCATAACTAGTTCAACTCTGCTTAGGAAACTGACAAGAACAGTAGCTCCTCTTCAGTCCGATACACTGTACTTGCTGGGAACAGACGCAAGTGCTATTTGCACTGTGTATGTTAATGGGAGCGCAATAGTGACTTTCCTTACCAGAAAACAACTCTTGCTCGTAGGACCAAAAACTGCATGTGATTCAACTCCATTTAGGACTGGGAAACAAGTGCTAGCTCGCCTTACATGAAACACACTCTGCTTTTGAGAAAAGAGCACTCTTCTATTCTACTGCGTTTCCTATTGGGTTCGAACAGTGAGCTTGCTCAGAACAAAAGAACTGTGCTTCCTACACACACAGGCCATATCTAGTTCAACTCTGCTTAGGAAACAAACAAGAACAGTAGCTCCTCTTCAGTCCAATACACTGTACTTGCAGGGAACAGACGCGAGTTTTATTTGCACTGTGTATGGCAATTGGAGCACAATAGTGACTTGTCTTACGAGAAAACAACTCTTGCTCGTAGGACAAAAAACTGCATGTGAGTCAACTCCATTGAGGACTGGGAAACAAACGCTAGCTCGACTTCCAAGAAATACACTCTGCTTTTGAGAAAAGAGCACTCTTCTACTCTACTGTGTTTCCTCTGTGTTCCGAAAAGTGAGCTTGCTCAGAACAAAAAAACTGTGCTTCCTACACACAAGGCCATATCTAGTTCAAGTCTGCTTAGGAACCTCACAAAAACAGTAGATCCTCTTCAGTCCAATACACTGTACTTGCTTGGAACAGACGCCAGTGCTATTTGTGCTGTGTATGGCAAAGGCAGCGCAATAGTGACTCTTCTTACCAGAAAACAACCCTTGCTCGTAGGACGAGAAACTGCATGTGATTCCACTCCATTTAGGACTGGGAAACAAATGCTAGCTCGCCTTACATGAAACACACTCTGCTTTTGAGAAAAGAGCACTCTTCTACTCTACTGTGTTTCCTATTGGCTCCGAACAGTGAGCTTGCTTAGAACAAAAGAACTGTGCTTCCTACACACACAGGCCATATCTAGTTCAACTCTGCTTAGGAAACTGACAAGAACATTAGCTCCTCTTCAGTCCGATACATTGTACTTGCTGGGAACAGACGCGAGTGCTATTTGCACTGTGTATGGCAATTGGAGCACAATAGTGACTCGTCTTACCAGAAAAAAACTCTTGCTCGTAGGACAAAAAACTGCATGTGACTCAACTCCATTTAGGACTGGGAAACAAATGCTAGCTCGCCTTATAAGAAACACACTCTGCTTTTGAGAAAAGAGCACTCTTCTACTCTACTGTGTTTACTATAGGGCCAGAACAGTGAGCTTGCTCAGAACAAAAGAACTGTGCTTCCTACACACGGGCCATAACTAGTTCAACTCTGCTTAGGAAACTGACAAGAACAGTAGCTCCTCTTCAGTCCTATACACTGTACTTGCTGGGAACATACGCGAGTGCTATTTGCACTACGTATGGCAATGGGAGTGCAATAGTGACTTTCCTTCCCAGAAAACAACTCTTGCTCGTAGGACCAGAAACTGCATGTGATTCAACTCCATTTAGGACTGGGAAAGAAATGCTAGCTCGCCTTACAAGAAACACACTCTGCTTTTGAGAAAAGAGCACTCTTCTACTCTACTGTGTTTCCTATGTGGTCCGAACAGTGAGCTTGCTCAGAACAAAAGAACTGTGCTTTCTACACACACGGGCCATATCTAATTAAACTCTGCTTAGGAAACAAACAAGAACAGTAGCTCCTCTTCAGTCCAATACACTGTACTTGCGGGGAACAGATGCGAGTGCTATTTGCACTGTGTATGGCAATTGGAGCACAATAGTGACTCGTCTTACCAGAAAACAACTCTTGCTCGTAGGACAAAAAACTGCATGTGACTCAACTCCATTTAGGACTGGGAAAGAAATGCTAGCTCGACTTCCAAGAAACACACTCTGCTTTTGAGAAAAGAGCACTCTTCTACTCTACTGTGTTTCCTATGGGGTCCGAACAGTGAGCTTGCTCAGAACAAAAGAACTGTGCTTTCTACACACACGGGCCATATCTAATTAAACTCTGCTTAGGAAACAAACAAGAACAGTAGCTCCTCTTCAGTCCAATACACTGTACTTGCGGGGAACAGATGCGAGTGCTATTTGCACTGTGTATGGCAATTGGAGCACAATAGTGACTCGTCTTACCAGAAAACAACTCTTGCTCGTAGGACAAAAAACTGCATGTGACTCAACTCCATTTAGGACTGGGAAAGAAATGCTAGCTCGACTTCCAAGAAACACACTCTGCTTTTGAGAAAAGAGCACTCTTCTACTCTACTGTGTTTCCTATGGGGTCCAAACAGTGAGCTTGCTAAGAACAAAAGAACTGTGCTTCCTACACGCACGGACCATATCTAGTACAATTCTGCTTAGTAAACTGACAAGAACAGTAGCTCCAATTCAGTCCAATACACTGTACTTACTAGAACAGACGCCAGTGCTATTTGTCCTGTGTATGGCAATGGCAGCGCAATAGTGACTCTTCTTACCAGAAAACAACTCTTGCTCGTAGGCCCAGAAACTGCATGTGATTCCATTCCATTTAGGACTGGGAAACAAACTCTATCTCGCTTTACAAGAAACACACTCTGCTTTTGAGAAAAGAGTACTCTTCTACTCTTCTGTGTTTCCTATAGGGCCAGAACAGTGAGCTTGCTCAGAAAAAAAGAACTGTACTTCCTACACACACGTGCCATATCTAGTTCAACTCTGATTAGGAAACTGACAAGAACAGTAGCTCCTTTTCATTCCAATACACTGTACTTGCTGGGAACAGACGGGAGGGCTATTTGCACTGTGTATGGCAATGGGAGCGCAATAGTGACTTTACTTACGAGAAAACAACTCCTGCTCGTAGGACCAGACACTGCATGTGATTCCACTCCATTTAGGACTGGGAAACAAACGCTAGCTCGCCTTACATGAAACACATTCTGCTTTACAGAAAAGAGCACTCTTCTACTCTACTGTGTTTCCTATGGGTCAAAACAGTGAGCTTGCTCAGAACAAAAGAACTGTGCTTCCTACACACGCGGGCCATATCTAGTTCAACTCTGCTTAGGTAACTGACAAGAACAGTAGCTCCTCTTCAGTCTGATACACTGTACTTGCTGGGAACAGACGTGAGAGCTATTTGCGCTATGTATGGCAAGGGGAGCACAAGAGTGACTTTCCTTACCAGAAAACAGCTCTTGCTCTTAGGACCAGAAACTGCATGTGATTCAACTCCATTTAGGACTGGGAAACAAACGCTAGCTCTCCTTACAAAAAACACACTCTGCTTTAGAGAAAAGAGCACTCTTCTACTCTACTGTGTTTTATATGGCCAGAACAGTGAGCTTGCTCAGAACAAAAGAACTGTGCTTCCTACACACGGGCCATATCTCGTTCAACTCTGCTTAGGAAACTGACAAGAACAGTAGCTCCTCTTCAGTCCGATACACTGTACTTGCTGGGTACAGACGCGAGTGCTATTTGCACTGTGTATGGCAATGGGAGCGCAATAGTGACTTTCCTTACCGGAAAACAACTCTTGCTCGTAAGACCAGAAACTGCATGTGATTCAACTCCATTTAGGACTGGGAAACAAATGCTAGCTCGCCTTACATGAAACACACTCTGCTTTTGAGAAAAGAGCACTCTTCTACTCTACTGTGTTTCCTATGGGTCCGAACAGTGAGCTTGCTCAGAACAAAAGAACTGTGCTTCCTACACACACGGGCCATATCTAGTACAACTCTGCTTAGGAAACTGACAAGAACAGTAGCTCCTCTTCCGTCCAATACACTGTACTTGCGGGGAACAGACGCGAGTGCTATTTGCACTGTGTATGGCAATTGGAGCACAATAGTGACTCGTCTTACCAGAAAAAAACTCTTGCTCGTAGGACAAAAAACTGCATGTGACTCAACTCCATTTAGGACTGGGAAACAAACGCTAGCTTGCCTTACAAGAAAGACATTCTGCTTTTGAGTAAAGAGCACTCTTCTACTCTACTGTGTTTCCTATAGGGCCAGAACAGTGAGCTTGCTCAGAACAAAGAACTGTGCTTCCTACACACGGCCATATCTATTTCAATTCTGCTTAGGAACCTGACAAGGACAGTAGATACTCTTCAGTCCAGTACATTGTAATTGCTGGGAACAGACACCAGTGCTGTTTGTCCTGTGTATGGCAATCGCAGCGCAATAGTGACTTTCCTTACCAGAAAACAACTCTTGCTCGTAAGACCAGAAACTTCATGTGATTCAACTCCATTTAGGACTGGGAAACAAATGCTAGCTCGCCTTACATGAAACACACTCTGCTTTTGAGAAAAGAGCACTCTTCTACTCTACTGTGTTTCCTATGGGGTCCGAACAGTGAGCTTGCTCAGAACAAATGAACTGTGCTTCCTACACACACGGGCCATATCTAGTTCAACTCTGCTTAGGAAACTGACAAGAACAGTAGATCCTCTTCAGTCAAATACACTGTACTTGCGGGGAACAGACGCGAGTGCTATTTGCACTGTATATGGCAATTGGAGCACAATAGTGACTCGTCTTACCAGAAAACAACTCTTGCTCGTAGGACCAAAAACTCCATGTGACTCAACTCCATTTAGGACTGGGAAACAAATACTAGGTCGCCTTACAAGAAACACACTCTGCTTTTGAGAAAAGAGCACTCTTATACTCTACTGTGTTTCCTATGTGTTCCGAACAGTGAGCTTGCTCAGAACAAAAAAACTGTGCTTCCTACTCACATGGCCATATCTAGTTCAAGTCTGCTTAGGAACCTGACAAGAACAGTAGATCCTCTTCAGTCCAATACACTGTACTTGCTGGGAACAGACGCCAGTGCTATTTGTCCTGTGTATGGCAATGGCAGCTCAATAGTGACTCTTCTTACCAGAAAACAACTCTTGCTCGTAGGACCAGAAACTGCATGTGATTCCACTCCATTTAAAACTGGGAAACAAACTCTAGCTCGCTTTACAAGAAACACACTCTGCTTTTGAGAAAAGAACACTCTTCTACTCTACTGTGTTTCCTATAGGGCCAGAACAGTGAGCTTGCTCAGAAAAAAAAACAACTGTGCTTCCTACTCACACGGCCATATCTAGTTCAAGTCTGCTTAGGAACCTGACAAGAACAGTAGATCCTCTTCAGTTCAATACACTGTACTTGCTGGGAACAGACGCCAGTGCTATTTGTCCTGTGTATGGCAATGGCAGCTCAATAGTGACTCTTCTTACCAGAAAACAACTCTTGCTCGTAGGACCAGAAACTGCATGTGATTCAACTCCATTTAGGACTGGGAAACAAAACCTAGCTCACCTTGCAAGAAACACACTCTGCTTTAGAGAAAAGAGCACTCTTCTACTCTACCGTTTTTCCTATAGGGCCAGAACAGTGAGCTTGCTCAGAACAAAAGAACTGTGCTTCCTACACACGGGCCATATCTCGTTCAACTCTGCTTAGGAAACTGACAAGAACAGTAGCTCCTCTTCAGTCCGATACACTGTAGTTGCTGGGAACACAGGGGAGTGCTATTTGCACTGTTTATGGCAATGGGAGCGCAATAGTGACTTTCCTTACCAGAAAACAACTCTTGTTCTTAGGACCAGAAACTGCATGTGATTCAACTCCATTTAGGACTGGGAAACAAATGCTAGCTCGCCTTACATGAAACACACTCTGCTTTTGAGAAAAGAGCACTCTTCTACTCTACTCTGTTTCCTATGGGTTCCAAACAGTGAGCTTGCTCAGAACAAAAGAACTGTGCTTCCTACACACACGGGCCATATCTAGTTCAACTCTCCTTAGGAAAATGACAAGAACAGTAGCTCCTCTTCCGTCCAATACACTGTACTTGCGGGGAACAGACGCGAGTGCTATTTGCACTGTGTATGGCAATTGGAGCACAATAGTGACTTGTCTTACCAGAAAACAACTCTTGCTCATAGGACAAAAAACTGCATGTGACTCAACTCCATTTAGGACTGGGAAACAAACGCTAGCTCGACTTCCAAGAAACACACTCTGCTTTTGAGAAAAGAGCACTCTTCTACTCTACTGTGTTTCCTATGGGGTCCAAACAGTGAGCTTGCTCAGAACAAAAGAACTGTGCTTCCTACACGCACGGACCACATCTAGTTCAACTCTGCTTAGTAAACTGACAAGAACAGTAGCTCCTATTCAGTCCAATACACTGTACTTGCTGGGAAAAGACGCGAGTGCTATTTGCCTCGTGAAGGGCAATGGGAGCGCAATAGTGACTTTCCTTACCAGAAAACAACTCTTGTTCATAGGACCAGAAACTGCATGAGATTCAACTCCATTTAGGACTAGGAAACAAACGCTAGGTCGCCTTACAAAAACACACTCGGCTTTTGAGAAAAGAGCACTCTTCTACTCTACTGTGTTTCCTATGTGTTCTGAAAAGTGAGCTTGCTCAGGAAAAAAAAAACTGTGCTTCCTACACACGGGCCATATCTAGTTCAACTCTGCTTTGGAAACTGACAAAAACAGTAGCTCCTCTTCAGTCTGATACACTGTACTTGCTGGGAACAGACGCGAGTGCTATTTGCACTGTGTATGGCAATGGGAGCGCAATAGTGACTTTCCTTACCAGAAAACAACTTTTGCTCATAGGACAAAAAACTGCATGTGACTCAACTCCATTTAGGACTGGGAAACAAACGCTAGCTCGCCTTACAAGAAACAAACTCTGCTTTTGAGAAAAGAGCACTCTTCTACTCTAGTGTGTTTCCTATGTGTTCTGAACAGTGAGCTTGCTCAGAACAAAAAAACTGTGCTTCCTACACACACGGCCATATCTAGTTCAAGTCTGCTTAGGAACCTGACAAGAACAGTAGATCCTCTTCAGTCCAATACACTGTACTTGCTGGGAACAGACGCCAGTGCTATTTGTCCTGTGTATGGCAATTGGAGCACAATAGTGACTTGTCTTACCAGAAAACAACTCTTGCTCGTGGGACAAAAAACTGCATGTGACTCAACTCCATTTGGGACTGGGAAACAAACGCTAGCTCGACTTCCAAAAAACACACTCTGCTTTTGATAAAAGAGCACTCTTCTACTCTACTGTGTTTCCTATATGTTGAGAACAGTGAGCTTGCTCAGAAAAAAAAAACTGTGCTTCCTACTCTCACGGCCATATCTAGTTCAAGTCTGCTTAAGAACCTGACATGAACAGTAGATCCTCTTCAGTTCAATACACTGTACTTGTTGGGAACAGACGCCAGTGCTATTTGTCCTGTGTATGGAAATGGCAGTGCAAAAGTGACTCTTCTTAACAGAAAACAACTCTTGCTCGTGGACCAGAAACTGCATGTGATTCAACTCCATTTAGGACTGGGAAACACACTCTAGCTCGCTTTACAAGAAACACACTCTGCTTTTGAGAAAAGAGCACTCTTCTACTCTACTGTGTTTCCTATAGGGCCAGAACAGTGAGCTTGCTCAGAAAAAAAGAACTGTGCTTCCTACACACACGGGCCAAATCTACTTCAACTCTGCTTAGGAAACTGAGAAGAACAGTAGCTCCTCTTCAGTCCAATACACTGTAGTTGCTGGAAACAGACGGGAGGGCTATTTGCACTGTGTATGGCAATGGGAGCGCAATAGTGACTTTCCTTACCAGAAAACAACTCTTGCTCGTAGGACCAGAAACTGCATGTGATTCCACTCCATTTAGGACTGGGAAACAAACGGTAGCTTGCCTTACAAGAAACACACTCTGCTTTAGAGAAAAGAGCACTCTTCTACTCTACTGTGTTTCCTATGGGGTCCAAACAGTGAGCTTGCTCAGAACAAAAGAACTGTGTTTCCTACACACACGGACCATATCTAGTTCAACTCTGCTTAGTAAACTGACAAGAAGAGTAGCTCCTATTCAGTCCAATACACTGTACTTGCTGGGAAAAGGCGCGAGTGCTATTTGCCTTGTGAAGGGCAATAGGAGCGCAATAGTGACTTTCCTTACCAGAAAACAACTCTTGTTCCTAGGACCAGAAACTGCATGTGATTCAAATCCATTTAGGACTAGGAAACAACTGCTAGCTCGCCTTACAAAAACACACTCTGCTTTTGAGAAAAGAGCACTCTTCTACTCTACCGTGTTTCCTATAGGGCCAGAAGAGTGAACTTGCTCAGAACATAAGAACTGTGCTTCCTAAACACAAGGGCCATATCTAGCTCAACTCTGCTTAGGAAACTGACAAGAACAGTAGCTCCTCTTCAGTCTGATACACTGTACTTACTGGGAACAGACGCGAGAGCTATTTGCACTGTGTATGGCAAGGGGAGCTCAATAGTGACTTTCCTTACCAGAAAACAACTCTTGCTCATAGGACCAGAAACTGCATGTGATTCAACTCCATTTAGGACTAGGAAACAAATGCTAGCTAACCTTACAAAAACACACTCTGCTTTTGAGAAAAGAGCACTCTTCTACTCTACTGTGTTTCCTATAGGGCCAGAAGAGTGAACTTGCTCAGAACATAAGAACTGTGCTTCCTACACACACGGACCATATCTAGTTCAACTCTGCTTAGGAAACTGACAAGAACAGTAGCTCCTCTTCAGTCTGATACACTGTACTTGCTGGGAACAGACGCGAGAGCTATTTGCACTGTGTATGGCAAGGAGAGCTCAATAGTGACTTTCCTTACCAGAAAACAACTCTTGCTCGTAGGACCAGAAACTGCATGTGATTCAACTCCATTTAGGACTGGGAAACAAATGCTAGCTCGCCTTACATGAAACACACTCTGTTTTTGAGAAAAGAGCACTCTTCTACTCTTCTGTGTTTCCTATAGGGCCAGAACAGTGAGCTTGCTCAGAAAAAAATAAGTGTACTTCCTACACACACGGCCCATATCTAGTTCAACTCTGCTTAGGAAACTGACAAGAACAGTAGCTCCTTTGCAGACCAATACACTGTACTTGCTGGGAACAGACAGGAGGGCTATTTGCACTGTGTATGGCAATGGGAGCGCAATCGTTACTTTCCTTACCAGAAAACAACTCTTGCTCGTAGTACCAGAAACTGCATGTGATTCAACTCCATTTAGGACTGGGAAACAAATGCTAGCTCGCATACATGAAACACACTCTGCTTTTGAGAAAAGAGTACTCTTATACTTTACTGTGTTTCCTACGGGGTCTGAACAGTGAGTTTGCACAGAACAAAATAACTGTGCTTCCTACACACACGGGCCATATCTAGTTCAACTCTGCTTAGGAAACCAACAAGAAGAGTGGCTCCTCTTCAGTCCGATACACTGTACTTGCTGGGAACAGAAGCGAGTGCTATTTGTACTGTGTACGGCAATGGGAGCACAATAGTGACTTTCCTTACCAGAAAAAAACTCTTGATCGTAGGACCAGAAACTGTATGTGATTCAACTCCACTTAGGAGTGGGAAACAAATGCTACGTCGCCTTACATGAAACACACTCTGCTTTTGAGAAAAGAGCACTCTTCTACTCTACGGTGTTTCCTATGTGTTCCGAACAGTGAGCTTGCTCAGAACAAAAAAACTGTACTTCCTACTCACACGGCCATATCTAGTTCAAGTCTGCTTAGGAACCTGACAAGAACAGTATATCCTCTTCAGTCCAATACACTGTACTTGCTGGGAACAGACGCCTGTGCTCTTTGTCCTGTGTATGGCAATGGCAGGGCAATAGTGACTCTTCTTACCAGAAAACAACTCTTGCTCGTAGGACCAGAAACTGCATGTGATTCAACTCCATTTGGGACTGGGAAACAAACTCTAGCTCGCTTTACAAGAAACACACTATGCTTTTGAGAAAAGAGCACTCTTCTACTCTACTGTGTTTCCTATAAGGTCCAAACAGTGAGCTTGCTAAGAACAAAAGAACTGTGCTTCCTACACACACGGGCCATATCTAGTTCAACTCTGCTTAGGAAACTGAGAAGAACAGTAGCTCCTTTTCAATCCAATACACTGTACTTGCTGGGAACAGACGGGAAGGCTATTTGCACTGTGTATGGCAATGGGAGCGCAATAGTGACTTTCCTTACCAGAAAACAACTCTTGCTCGTAGGACCAGAAACTGCATGTGACTCCACTCCATTTAGGACTGGGAATCAAATGGTAGCTCGCCTTACAAGAAACACACTCTGCTTTAGAGAAAAGTGCACTCTTCTACTCTACTGTGTTTCTTTGGGGTCCAAACAGTGAGCTTGCTCAGAACAAAAGTACTGTGCTTCCTACACACACGGCCATATCTATTTCAACTCTGCTTAGGAAACTGACAAGAACAGTAGCTCCTCTTCAGTCCAATACACTGTACTTGCGGTGAACAGACGCCAGTGCTTTTTGCACTGTGTATGGCAATGGGAGCACAATAGTGACTCGTCTTACCAGAAAAAAACTCTTGCTCGTAGGACAAAAAACTACATGTGACTCAACTCCATTTACGACTGGGAAGCAAACGCTAGCTCGCCTTACAAGAAACACACTCTGCTTTTGAGAAAAGAGCACTCTTCTACTCTACTGTGTTTCCTCTTTGGTCTGAACAGTGAGCTTGCTCAGAACAAAAGAACTGTACTTCCTACACACACGGACATATCTAGTTCAATTCTGCTTAGGAGACCAACAAGAACAGTAGCTCCTCTTCAGTCCAATACACTGTACTTGCGGGGAACAGACGCGAGTGCTATTTTCACTGTGTATGGCACTGGAGCACAATAGTGACTTGTCTTACCAGAAAAAAACTCTTGCTCGTAGGACAAAAAACTGCATGTGACTCAACTCCATTTAGGACTGGGAAACAAACGCTAGCTCGCCTTACATGAAACACACTCTGCTTTTGAGAAAAGAGCACTCTTCTACTCTACTGTGTTTCCTATGTGTTCCGAACAGTGAGCTTGCTCAGAACAAAAAAACTGTACTTCCTACTCACACGGGAATATCTACTTCAAGTCTGTTTAGGAACCTGACAAGAACAGTATATCCTCTTCAGTCCAATACACTGTACTTGCTGGGAACAGACGCCAGTGCTATTTGTCCTGTGTATGGCAATGGCAGCGCAATAGTGACTCTTCTTACCAGAAAACAACTCTTGCTCGTAGGACCAGAAACTGCATGTGATTCAACTCCATTTAGGACTGGGAAACAAACTCTAGCTCGCTTTACAAGAAACACACTCTGCTTTTGAGAAAAGAGCACTCTTCTACTCTACTGTGTTTCCTATGGGGTCCAAACAGTGAGCTTGCTCAGAACAAAAGAACTGTGCTTCCTACACACACGGGCCATATCTAGTTCAACTCTGCTTAGGAAACTGACAAAAACAGTAAATCCTCTTCAGTACAATACAATGCACTTGCGGGGAACACACGCGATTGCTATTTGCACTGTGTATGGCAATTGGAGCACAATAGTGACTCGTCTTACCAGAAAACAACTCTTGCTCGTAGGACAAAACACTGCATGTGACTCAACTCCATTTAGGACTGGGAAACAAATGCAAGCTCGCCTTACAAGAAACACACTCTGCTTTTAAGAAAAGAGCACTCTTCTTCTCTACTGTGTTTCCTATGGGGTCCGAACAGTGAGCTGCTCAGAACAAAAGAACTGTGCTTCCTACACACACGGCCATATCTAGTTCAATTCTGCTTAGGAACCTGACAAGAACAGTAGATCCTCTTCAGTCCAATACACTGTACTTGCTGGGAACAGACGCCAGTGCTATTTGTCCTGTGTATGGCAATGGCAGCACAATAGTGACTCTTCTTACCAGAAAACAACTCTTGCTTGTAGGACCAGAAACTGCATGTGATTCAACTCCATTTAGGACTGGGAAACAAAAGCTAGCTCACCTTGCAAGAAACACACTCTGCTTTAGAGAAAAGAGCACTCTTCTACTCTACTGTTTTTCCTATAGGGCCAGAACAGTCAGCTTGCTCAGAACAAAAGAACTGTGCTTCCTACACACGAGCCATATCTCGTTCAACTCTGCTTAGGAAACTGAGAAGAACTGTAGCTCCTCTTCAGTCCGATACACTGTACTTGCTGGGAACAGACGCGAGTGCTATTTGCACTGTGTATGTCAATGGGACCTCAATAGTGACTTTCCCTACCAGAAAACAACTCTTGCTCGTAAGACCAGAAACTGCATCTGATTCAACTCCATTTAGGACTGGGAAACAAATGCTAGCTCGCCTTACATGAAACACACTCTGCTTTTGAGAAAAGAGCACTCTTCTACTCTACTGTGTTTCCTATGGGGTCCAAACAGTGAGCTTGCTCAGAACAAAAGAACTGTGCTTCCTACACGCACGGACCATATCTAGTTCAACTCTGCTTAGTAAACTGACAAGAACAGTAGCTCCTATTCAATCCAATACACTGTACTTGCTGGGAAAAGACGCGAGTGCTATTTGCCTTGTGAAGTGCAATGGGAGCGCAGTAGTGACTTTCCTTACCAGAAAACAACTCTTGTTCATAGGACCAGAAACTGCATGTGATTCAACTCCATTTAGGACTAGGAAACAAATGCTAGCTCGCCTTACAAAAACACACTCTGCTTTTGAGAAAAGAGCACTCTTCTACTCTACTGTGTTTCCTATGTGTTCCGAAAAGTGAGCTTGCTCAGAACAAAAAAACTGTGCTTCCTACACACGGGCCATATCTAGTTCAACTCTGCTTTGGAAACTGACAAGAACAGTAGCTCCTATTCAGTCCAATACACTGTACTTGCTGGGAACAGACGCGAGTGCTATTTGCACTGTGTATGGTAATGGGAGCGCAATAGTGACTTTCCTTACCAGAAAACAACTCTTGCTCCTAAGACCAGAAACTGCATGTGATTCAACTCCATTTAGGACTGGGAAACATACTCTAGCTCCCCTTACATGAAACACACTCTGCTTTTGAGAAAAGAGCACTCTTCTACTCTACTGTGTTTCCTATGTGGTCCGAACAGTACGCTTGCTCAGAACAAAAGAACTGTGCTTCCTACACATACGGGCATATCTAGTTCAACTGTGCTTAGGAAACTGACAAGAACAGTAGCTCCTCTTCCGTCCAATACACTGTACTTGCAGGGAACAGACGCGAGTGCTATTTGCATTGTGTATGGCAGTTGGAGAACAATAGTGACTTGTCTTACAAGAAAACAACTTTTGCTCATAGGACAAAAAACTGCATGTGACTCAATTCCATTTAGGACTGGGAAACAAACGCTAGCTCGCCTTACAAGAAACAAACTCTGCTTTTGAGAAAAGAGCACTCTTCTACTCTACTGTGTTTCCTATGTGTTCCGAACAGTGAGCTTGCTCAGAACAAAAAAACTGTGCTTCCTACACACACGGCCATATCTAGTTCAACTCTGCTTAGGAACCTGACAAGAACAGTAGATCCTCTTCAGTCCAATACACTGTACTTGCTGGGAACAGACGCGAGTGCTATTTGCACTGTGTATGGCAATGGGAGCGCAATAGTGACTCTTCATACCAGAAAACAACTCTTGCTCGTAGGACCAGAAACTGCATGGGATTCAACTCCGTTTTTGACTGGGAAACAAACACTAGATAGCCTTACAAGAAACACACTCTGCTTTTGAGAAAAGAGCACTCTTCTACTCTATTGTGTTTCCTATAAGGCCAGAACAGTGAGCTTACTCAGAACAAAAGAACTGTGCTTCCTACACACACGGGCCATATATAGTTCAACTCTGCTTAGGAAACTGACAAGAACAGTAGATCTTCTTCAGTCCAATACACTGTAATTGCGGGGAACAGACGCGAGTGCTATTTGCACTGTCTATGGCAATTGGAGCACAATAGTGACTCGTCTTACCAGAAAACAATTCTTGCTCGTAGGACAAAAAACTGCATGTGACTCAACTCCATTTAGGACTGGGAAACAAATGCTAGCTCGCCTTACAAGAAACACACTCTGCTTTAGAGAAAAGAGCACTCTTCTACTCTACCGTGTTTCCTATGGGGTCAAAACAGTGAGCTTGCTCAGAACAAAAGAACTGTGCTTCCTACACACACGGACCATATCTAGTTCAACTCTGCTTAGTAAACTGACAAGAAGAGTAGCTCCTATTCAGTCCAATACACTGTACTTGCTGGGAAACGGCGCGAGTGCTATTTGCCTTGTGAAGGGCAATGGGAGCGCAATAGTGACTTTCCTTACCAGAAAACAGCTCTTGTTCCTAGGACCAGAAACTGCATGTGATTCAAATCCATTTAGGACTAGGAAAGAAATGCTAGCTCACCTTACAAATACACACTCTGCTTCTGAGAAAAGAGCACTCTTCTACTCTACTGTGTTTCCTATAGGGCCAGAAGAGTGAACATGCTCAGAACATAAGAACTGTGCTTCCTACACACACGGGCCATATCTAGTTCAACTCTGCTTAGGAAACTGACAAGAACAGTAGCTCCTCTTTAGTCTGATACACTGTACTTGCTGGGAACAGATGCGAGAGCTATTTGCACTGTGTATGGCAAGGGGAGCTCAATAGTGACTTTCCTTACCAGTAAACAACTCTTGCTCGTAGGACCAGAAACTGCATGTGATTCAACTCCATTTAGGACTGTCAAACAAATGCTAGCTCGCCTTACATGAAACACACTCTTCTTTTGAGAAAAGAGCACTCTTCTACTCTTCTGTGTTTCCTATAGGGCCAGAACAGTGAGCTTGCTCAGAAAAAAAGAACTGTACTTCCTACACACACGGCCCATATCTAGTTCAACTCTGCTTAGGAAACTGAGAAGAACAGTAGCTCCTTTGCAGTCCAATACACTGTACTTGCTGGGAACAGACATGAGGGCTTTTTGCACTGTGTATGGCAATGGGAGCGCAATAGTTACTTTCCTTACCAGAAAACAGCTCTTGCTCGTAGGACCAGAAACTGCATGTGATTCAACTCCATTTAGGACTGGGAAACAAATGCTAGCTCGCATACATGAAACACACTCTGCTTTTGAGAAAAGAGTACTCTTCTACTCTACTGTGTTTCCTATGGGGTCCGAACAGTGAGATTGCACAGAAAAAAAAACTGTGCTTCCTACACACACGGCCATATCTAGTTCAACTCTGCTTAGGAAACCAACAAGAACAGTAGCTCCTCTTCAGTCTGATACACTGTACTTGCTGGGAACAGACGCGAGTGCTATTTGTACTGTGTACGGCAATGGGAGCGCAATAGTGACTTTCCTTACCAGAAAACAACTCTTGATCGTAGGACCAGAAACTGCATGTGATTCAACTCCACTTAGGAGTGGGAAACAAATGCTAGGTCGCCTTACATGAAACACACTCTGCATTTGAGAAAAGAGCACTCTTCTACTCTACTGTGTTTCCTATGTGTTCCGAACAGTGAGCTTGCTCAGAACAAAAAAACTGTACTTCCTACTAAAACGCCCATATCTAGTTCAAGTCTGCTTAGGAACCTGACAAGAACAGTATATCCTCTTCAGTCCAATGCACTGTACTTGCTAGGAACAGACGCCAGTGCTATTTGTCCTGTGTATGGCAATGGCAGCGCAATAGTGACTCTTCTTACCAGAAAACAACTCTTGCTCGTGGACCAGAAACTGCATGTGATTCAACTCCATTTAGGACTGGGAAACAAACTCTAGCTCGCTTTACAAGAAACACACTCTGCTTTTGAGAAAAGAGCACTCTTCTACTCTACTGTGTTTCCTATAGGGCCAGAACAGTGAGCTTGCTCAGAACAAAAGAACTGTGCTTCCTACACACACGGGCCATATCTAGTTCAACTCTGCTTAGGAAACTGAGAAGAACAGTAGCTCCTCTTCAGTCCAATACACTGTACTTTCTGGGAACAGACGGGAGGGCTATTTGCACTGTGTATGGCAATGGGAGCCCAATAGTGACGTTCCGTACCAGAAAACAACTCTTGCTCGTAGGACCAGAATCTGCATGTGATTCCACTCCATTTAGGACTGGGAAACAAACAGTAGCTTGCCTTACAAGAAACACACTCTGCTTTAGAGAAAAGAGCACTCTTCTACTCTACTGTGTTTCCTATGGTGTCCAAACAGTGAGCTGGCTCAGAACAAAAGAACTGTGCTTCCTACACACACGGGCCATATCTAGTTCAACTCTGCTTAGGAAACTGACGAGAACAGTAGCTCCTCTTCAGTGTGATACACTGTACTTGCTGGGAAAAGACGAGAGAGCTATTTGCAATGTGTATGGCAAGGGGAGCACAATAGTGACTTTCCTTACCAGTAAACAACTCTTGCTCGTAGGACCAGAAACTGCATGTGATTCAACTCCATTTGGAACTGGGAAACAAACGCTAGCTCGCCTTACAAGAAACACACTCTGCTTTTGAGAAAAGAGCACTCTTCTACTTTACTGTGTTTCCTATAGGGCCAGAACAGTGAGATTGCTCAGAACAAAAGAACTGTGCTTCCTACACACGAGCCATATCTAGTTCAACTCTGATTAGGAAACTGACAAGAACAGTAGCTCCTCTTCAGTCCGATACACTGTACTTGCTGGGAACAGACGCGAGTGCTATTTGCACTGTGTATGGCAATGGGAGCACATTAGTGACTTTCTTTACCAGAAAACAACTCTTCTTCGTAGGACCAGAAACTGCATGTGATTCAACTCCATTTAACTAGGAAACAAACGCTAGCTCGCCTTACAAAAACACACTCTGCTTTTGAGAAAAGAGCACTCTTCTACTCTACTGTGTTTCCTATAGGGCCAGAAGAGTGAGCTTGCTCAGAACATAAGAACTGTGCTTCCTACACACAAGGGCCATATCATGTTCAACTCTGCTTAGGAAACTGACAAGAACAGTAGCTCCTCTTCAGTCCAATACACTGTACTTGCTGGGAACAGACGCGAGAGCTATTTGCACTGTGTATGGCAAGGGGAGCGCAATAGTGACTTTCCTTACCAGAAAACAACTCATGCTCTTAGGACCAGAAACTGCATGTGATTCAACTCCATTTAGGACTGGGAAACAAATGCTAGCTCGCCTTACAAGAAACACACTCTGTTTTTGAGAAAAGAGCACTCTTCTACTCTACTGTGTTTCCTATGGTGTCCGAACAGTGAGCTTGCTCAGAACAAAAGAACTGTGCTTCCTACACACACGGCCATATCTAGTTCAATTCTTCTTAGGAACCTGACAAGAACAGTAGATCCTCTTCAGTCCAATACACTGTACTTGCTGGGAACAGACGTTAGTGCTATTTGTCCTGTGTAAGGCAATGGCAGCGCAATAGTGACTCTTCTTACCATAAAACAACTCTTGCACGTAGGACTAGAAACTGCATGTGATTCAACTCCATTTAGGACTGGGAAACAAACGCTAGCTCGCCTTACAAGAAACACACTCTGCTTTTGAGAAAAGAGCACTCTTCTACTCTACTGTGTTTCCTATATGGCAAGAACAGTGAGCTTGGTCAGAACAAAAGAACTGTGCTTCCTACACACACGGGCCATATCTAGTTCAACTCTGCTTAGGAAACTGAGAAGAGCAGTAGCTCCTCTTCAGTCCAATACACTGTACTTGCTGGGAACAGACGCGAGTGCTATTTGTACTGTGTACGGCAATGGGAGCGCAATAGTGACTTTCCTTACCAGAAAACAACTCTTGATCGTAGGACCAGAAACTGCATGTGATTCAACTCCACTTAGGAGTGGGAAACAAATGCTAGGTCGCCTTACATGAAACACACTCTGCATTTGAGAAAAGAGCACTCTTCTACTCTACTGTGTTTCCTATGTGTTCCGAACAGTGAGCTTGCTCAGAACAAAAAAACTGTACTTCCTACTAAAACGCCCATATCTAGTTCAAGTCTGCTTAGGAACCTGACAAGAACAGTATATCCTCTTCAGTCCAATGCACTGTACTTGCTAGGAACAGACGCCAGTGCTATTTGTCCTGTGTATGGCAATGGCAGCGCAATAGTGACTCTTCTTACCAGAAAACAACTCTTGCTCGTGGACCAGAAACTGCATGTGATTCAACTCCATTTAGGACTGGGAAACAAACTCTAGCTCGCTTTACAAGAAACACACTCTGCTTTTGAGAAAAGAGCACTCTTCTACTCTACTGTGTTTCCTATAGGGCCAGAACAGTGAGCTTGCTCAGAACAAAAGAACTGTGCTTCCTACACACACGGGCCATATCTAGTTCAACTCTGCTTAGGAAACTGAGAAGAACAGTAGCTCCTCTTCAGTCCAATACACTGTACTTTCTGGGAACAGACGGGAGGGCTATTTGCACTGTGTATGGCAATGGGAGCCCAATAGTGACGTTCCGTACCAGAAAACAACTCTTGCTCGTAGGACCAGAAACTGCATGTGATTCCACTCCATTTAGGACTGGGAAACAAACGGTAGCTCGCCTTACAAGAAACACACTCTGCTTTAGAGAAAAGAGCACTCTTCTACTCTACTGTGTTTCCTATGGGGTCCAAACAGTGAGCTTGCTCAGAACAAAAGAACTGTGCTTCCTACACACACGGACCATATCTAGTTCAAGTCTTCTTAGGAACCTGACAAGAACAGTAGATCCTCTTCAGTCCAATACACTGTACTTGCTGGGAACAGACGCCAGTGCTATTTGTCCTGTGTATGGCAATGACAGCGTAATAGTGACTCTTCTTACCAGAAAACAACTCTTGCTCGTAGGACCAGAAACTGCATGTGATTCAACTCCATTTAGGACTGGGAAACAAACTCTAGCTCGCTTTACAAGAAACACACTCTGCTTTTGAGAAAAGAGCACTCTTCTACTCTACTGTATTTCCTATAGGGCCAGAACCGTGAGCTTGCTCAGAAAAAAAGAACTGTGCTTCCTACACACACGGGCCATATCTAGTTCAACTCTGCTTAGGAAACTGAGAAGAACAGTAGCTCCTCTTCAGTCCAATACACTGTACTTGCTGGGAACAGACGGGAGGGCTATTTGCACTGTGTATGGCAATGGGAGCGCAATAGTGACTTTCCTTACCAGAAAACAACTCTTGCTCGTAGGACCAGAAACTGCATGTGATTCCACTCCATTTAGGACTGGGAAACAAACGGTAGCTTGCCTTACAAGAAACACACTCTGCTTTAGAGAAAAGAGCACTCTTCTACTCTACTGTGTTTCCTATGGTGTCCAAACAGTGAGCTGGCTCAGAACAAAAGAACTGTGCTTCCTACACACACGGGCTATATCTAGTTCAACTCTGCTTAGGAAACTGACGAGAACAGTAGCTCCTCTTCAGTGTGATACACTGTACTTGCTGGGAAAAGACGCGAGAGCTATTTGCAATGTGTATGGCAAGGGGAGCGCAATAGTGACTTTCCTTACCAGTAAACAACTCTTGCTCGTAGGACCAGAAACTGCATGTGATTCAACTCCATTTGGAACTGGGAAACAAACGCTAGCTCGCCTTACAAGAAACACACTCTGCTTTTGAGAAAAGAGCACTCTTCTACTTTACTGTGTTTCCTATAGGGCCAGAACAGTGAGATTGCTCAGAACAAAAGAACTGTGCTTCCTACACACGAGCCATATCTAGTTCAACTCTGATTAGGAAACTGACAAGAACAGTAGATCCTCTTCAGTCCGATACACTGTACTTGCTGGGAACAGACGCGAGTGCTATTTGCACTGTGTATGGCAATGGGAGCACATTAGTGACTTTCTTTACCAGAAAACAACTCTTCTTCGTAGGACCAGAAACTGCATGTGATTCAACTCCATTTAACTAGGAAACAAACGCTAGCTCGCCTTACAAAAACACACTCTGCTTTTTAGAAAAGAGCACTCTTCTACTCTACTGTGTTTCCTATAGGGCCAGAAGAGTGAGCTTGCTCAGAACATAAGAACTGTGCTTCCTACACACAAGGGCCATATCATGTTCAACTCTGCTTAGGAAACTGACAAGAACAGTAGCTCCTCTTCAGTCCAATACACTGTACTTGCTGGGAACAGACGCGAGAGCTATTTGCACTGTGTATGGCAAGGGGAGCGCAATAGTGACTTTCCTTACCAGAAAACAACTCATGCTCTTAGGACCAGAAACTGCATGTGATTCAACTCCATTTAGGACTGGGAAACAAATGCTAGCTCGCCTTACAAGAAACACACTCTGTTTTTGAGAAAAGAGCACTCTTCTGCTCTACTGTGTTTCCTATGGTGTCCGAACAGTGAGCTTGCTCAGAACAAAAGAACTGTGCTTCCTACACACACGGCCATATCTAGTTCAATTCTGCTTAGGAACCTGACAAGAACAGTAGATCCTCTTCAGTCCAATACACTGTACTTGCTGGGAACAGACGCCAGTGCTATTTGTCCTGTGTATGGCAATGGCAGCACAATAGTGACTCTTCTTACCAGAAAACAACTCTTGCTTGTAGGACCAGAAACTGCATGTGATTCAACTCCATTTAGGACTGGGAAACAAAAGCTAGCTCACCTTGCAAGAAACACACTCTGCTTTAGAGAAAAGAGCACTCTTCTACTCTACTGTTTTTCCTATAGGGCCAGAACAGTCAGCTTGCTCAGAACAAAAGAACTGTGCTTCCTACACACGAGCCATATCTCGTTCAACTCTGCTTAGGAAACTGAGAAGAACTGTAGCTCCTCTTCAGTCCGATACACTGTACTTGCTGGGAACAGACGCGAGTGCTATTTGCACTGTGTATGTCAATGGGACCTCAATAGTGACTTTCCCTACCAGAAAACAACTCTTGCTCGTAAGACCAGAAACTGCATCTGATTCAACTCCATTTAGGACTGGGAAACAAATGCTAGCTCGCCTTACATGAAACACACTCTGCTTTTGAGAAAAGAGCACTCTTCTACTCTACTGTGTTTCCTATGGGGTCCAAACAGTGAGCTTGCTCAGAACAAAAGAACTGTGCTTCCTACATGCACGGACCATATCTAGTTCAACTCTGCTTAGTAAACTGACAAGAACAGTAGCTCCTATTCAATCCAATACACTGTACTTGCTGGGAAAAGATGCGAGTGCTATTTGCCTTGTGAAGTGCAATGGGAGCGCAATAGTGACTTTCCTTACCAGAAAACAACTCTTGTTCATAGGACCAGAAACTGCATGTGATTCAACTCCATTTAGGACTAGGAAACAAATGCTAGCTCGCCTTACAAAAACACACTCTGCTTTTGAGAAAAGAGCACTCTTCTACTCTACTGTGTTTCCTATGTGTTCCGAAAAGTGAGCTTGCTCAGAACAAAAAAACTGTGCTTCCTACACACGGGCCATATCTAGTTCAACTCTGCTTTGGAAACTGACAAGAACAGTAGCTCCTATTCAGTCCAATACACTGTACTTGCTGGGAACAGACGCGAGTGCTATTTGCACTGTGTATGGTAATGGGAGCGCAATAGTGACTTTCCTTACCAGAAAACAACTCTTGCTCCTAAGACCAGAAACTGCATGTGATTCAACTCCATTTAGGACTGGGAAACATACTCTAGCTCCCCTTACATGAAACACACTCTGCTTTTAAGAAAAGAGCACTCTTCTACTCTACTGTGTTTCCTATGTGGTCCGAACAGTACGCTTGCTCAGAACAAAAGAACTGTGCTTCCTACACACACGGGCATATCTAGTTCAACTGTGCTTAGGAAACTGACAAGAACAGTAGCTCCTCTTCCGTCCAATACACTGTACTTGCAGGGAACAGACGCGAGTGCTATTTGCATTGTGTATGGCAGTTGGAGAACAATAGTGACTTGTCTTACAAGAAAACAACTTTTGCTCATAGGACAAAAAACTGCATGTGACTCAATTCCATTTAGGACTGGGAAACAAACGCTAGCTCGCCTTACAAGAAACAAACTCTGCTTTTGAGAAAAGAGCACTCTTCTACTCTACTGTGTTTCCTATGTGTTCCGAACAGTGAGCTTGCTCAGAACAAAAAAACTGTGCTTCCTACACACACGGCCATATCTAGTTCAACTCTGCTTAGGAACCTGACAAGAACAGTAGATCCTCTTCAGTACAATACACTGTACTTGCTGGGAACAGACGCGAGTGCTATTTGCACTGTGTATGGCAATGGGAGCGCAATAGTGACTCTTCATACCAGAAAACAACTCTTGCTCGTAGGACCAGAAACTGCATGGGATTCAACTCCGTTTCTGACTGGGAAACAAACACTAGATAGCCTTACAAGAAACACACTCTGCTTTTGAGAAAAGAGCACTCTTCTACTCTATTGTGTTTCCTATAAGGCCAGAACAGTGAGCTTACTCAGAACAAAAGAACTGTGCTTCCTACACACACGGGCCATATATAGTTCAACTCTGCTTAGGAAACTGACAAGAACAGTAGATCTTCTTCAGTCCAATACACTGTAATTGCGGGGAACAGACGCGAGTGCTATTTGCACTGTCTATGGCAATTGGAGCACAATAGTGACTCGTCTTACCAGAAAACAATTCTTGCTCGTAGGACAAAAAACTGCATGTGACTCAACTCCATTTAGGACTGGGAATCAAATGCTAGCTCGCCTTACAAGAAAAACACTCTGCTTTAGAGAAAAGAGCACTCTTCTACTCTACCGTGTTTCCTATGGGGTCAAAACAGTGAGCTTGCTCAGAACAAAAGAACTGTGCTTCCTACACACACGGACCATATCTAGTTCAACTCTGCTTAGTAAACTGACAAGAAGAGTAGCTCCTATTCAGTCCAATACACTGTACTTGCTGGGAAACGGCGCGAGTGCTATTTGCCTTGTGAAGGGCAATGGGAGCGCAATAGTGACTTTCCTTACCAGAAAACAGCTCTTGTTCCTAGGACCAGAAACTGCATGTGATTCAAATCCATTTAGGACTAGGAAAGAAATGCTAGCTCACCTTACAAATACACACTCTGCTTCTGAGAAAAGAGCACTCTTCTACTCTACTGTGTTTCCTATAGGGCCAGAAGAGTGAACTTGCTCAGAACATAAGAACTGTGCTTCCTACACACACGGGCCATATCTAGTTCAACTCTGCTTAGGAAACTGACAAGAACAGTAGCTCCTCTTTAGTCTGATACACTGTACTTGCTGGGAACAGATGCGAGAGCTATTTGCACTGTGTATGGCAAGGGGAGCTCAATAGTGACTTTCCTTACCAGTAAACAACTCTTGCTCGTAGGACCAGAAACTGCATGTGATTCAACTCCATTTAGGACTGTGAAACAAATGCTAGCTCGCCTTACATGAAACACACTCTTCTTTTGAGAAAAGAGCACTCTTCTACTCTTCTGTGTTTCCTATAGGGCCAGAACAGTGAGCTTGCTCAGAAAAAAAGAACTGTACTTCCTACACACACGGCCCATATCTAGTTCAACTCTGCTTAGGAAACTGAGAAGAACAGTAGCTCCTTTGCAGTCCAATACACTGTACTTGCTGGGAACAGACATGAGGGCTTTTTGCACTGTGTATGGCAATGGGAGCGTAATAGTTACTTTCCTTACCAGAAAACAGCTCTTGCTCGTAGGACCAGAAACTGCATGTGATTCAACTCCATTTAGGACTGGGAAACAAATGCTAGCTCGCATACATGAAACACACTCTGCTTTTGAGAAAAGAGTACTCTTCTACTCTACTGTGTTTCCTATGGGGTCCGAACAGTGAGTTTGCACAGAAAAAAAAACTGTGCTTCCTACACACACGGCCATATCTAGTTCAACTCTGCTTAGGAAACCAACAAGAACAGTAGCTCCTCTTCAGTCCGATACACTGTACTTGCTGGGAACAGACGCGAGTGCTATTTGTACTGTGTACGGCAATGGGAGCGCAATAGTGACTTTCCTTACCAGAAAACAACTCTTGATCGTAGGACCAGAAACTGCATGTGATTCAACTCCACTTAGGAGTGGGAAACAAATGCTAGGTCGCCTTACATGAAACACACTCTGCATTTGAGAAAAGAGCACTCTTCTACTCTACTGTGTTTCCTATGTGTTCCGAACAGTGAGCTTGCTCAGAACAAAAAAACTGTACTTCCTACTAAAACGCCCATATCTAGTTCAAGTCTGCTTAGGAACCTGACAAGAACAGTATATCCTCTTCAGTCCAATGCACTGTACTTGCTAGGAACAGACACCAGTGCTATTTGTCCTGTGTATGGCAATGGCAGCGCAATAGTGACTCTTCTTACCAGAAAACAACTCTTGCTCGTGGACCAGAAACTGCATGTGATTCAACTCCATTTAGGACTGGGAAACAAACTCTAGCTCGCTTTACAAGAAACACACTCTGCTTTTGAGAAAAGAGCACTCTTCTACTCTACTGTGTTTCCTATAGGGCCAGAACAGTGAGCTTGCTCAGAACAAAAGAACTGTGCTTCCTACACACACGGGCCATATCTAGTTCAACTCTGCTTAGGAAACTGAGAAGAACAGTAGCTCCTCTTCAGTCCAATACACTGTACTTTCTGGGAACAGACGGGAGGGCTATTTGCACTGTGTATGGCAATGGGAGCCCAATAGTGACGTTCCGTACCAGAAAACAACTCTTGCTCGTAGGACCAGAAACTGCATGTGATTCCACTCCATTTAGGACTGGGAAACAAACGGTAGCTCGCCTTACAAGAAACACACTCTGCTTTAGAGAAAAGAGCACTCTTCTACTCTACTGTGTTTCCTATGGGGTCCAAACAGTGAGCTTGCTCAGAACAAAAGAACTGTGCTTCCTACACACACGGACCATATCTAGTTCAAGTCTTCTTAGGAACCTGACAAGAACAGTAGATCCTCTTCAGTCCAATACCTTGTACTTGCTGGGAACAGACGCCAGTGCTATTTGTCCTGTGTATGGCAATGACAGCGTAATAGTGACTCTTCTTACCAGAAAACAACTCTTGCTCGTAGGACCAGAAACTGCATGTGATTCAACTCCATTTAGGACTGGGAAACAAACTCTAGCTCGCTTTACAAGAAACACACTCTGCTTTTGAGAAAAGAGCACTCTTCTACTCTACTGTATTTCCTATAGGGCCAGAACCGTGAGCTTGCTCAGAAAAAAAGAACTGTGCTTCCTACACACACGGGCCATATCTAGTTCAACTCTGCTTAGGAAACTGAGAAGAACAGTAGCTCCTCTTCAGTCCAATACACTGTACTTGCTGGGAACAGACGGGAGGGCTATTTGCACTGTGTATGGCAATGGGAGCGCAATAGTGACTTTCCTTACCAGAAAACAACTCTTGCTCGTAGGACCAGAATCTGCATGTGATTCCACTCCATTTAGGACTGGGAAACAAACGGTAGCTTGCCTTACAAGAAACACACTCTGCTTTAGAGAAAAGAGCACTCTTCTACTCTACTGTGTTTCCTATGGTGTCCAAACAGTGAGCTGGCTCAGAACAAAAGAACTGTGCTTCCTACACACACGGGCCATATCTAGTTCAACTCTGCTTAGGAAACTGACGAGAACAGTAGCTCCTCTTCAGTGTGATACACTGTACTTGCTGGGAAAAGACGAGAGAGCTATTTGCAATGTGTATGGCAAGGGGAGCGCAATAGTGACTTTCCTTACCAGAAAACAACTCTTGCTCGTAGGACCAGAAACTGCATGTGATTCAACTCCATTTGGAACTGGGAAACAAACGCTAGCTCGCCTTACAAGAAACACACTCTGCTTTTGAGAAAAGAGCACTCTTCTACTTTACTGTGTTTCCTATAGGGCCAGAACAGTGAGATTGCTCAGAACAAAAGAACTGTGCTTCCTACACACGAGCCATATCTAGTTCAACTCTGATTAGGAAAGTGACAAGAACAGTAGCTCCTCTTCAGTCCGATACACTGTACTTGCTGGGAACAGACGCGAGTGCTATTTGCACTGTGTATGGCAATGGGAGCACATTAGTGACTTTCTTTACCAGAAAACAACTCTTCTTCGTAGGACCAGAAACTGCATGTGATTCAACTCCATTTAACTAGGAAACAAACGCTAGCTCGCCTTACAAAAACACACTCTGCTTTTGAGAAAAGAGCACTCTTCTACTCTACTGTGTTTCCTATAGGGCCAGAAGAGTGAGCTTGCTCAGAACATAAGAACTGTGCTTCCTACACACAAGGGCCATATCATGTTCAACTCTGCTTAGGAAACTGACAAGAACAGTAGCTCCTCTTCAGTCCAATACACTGTACTTGCTGGGAACAGACGCGAGAGCTATTTGCACTGTGTATGGCAAGGGGAGCGCAATAGTGACTTTCCTTACCAGAAAACAACTCATGCTCTTAGGACCAGAAACTGCATGTGATTCAACTCCATTTAGGACTGGGAAACAAATGCTAGCTCGCCTTACAAGAAACACACTCTGTTTTTGAGAAAAGAGCACTCTTCTACTCTACTGTGTTTCCTATGGTGTCCGAACAGTGAGCTTGCTCAGAACAAAAGAACTGTGCTTCCTACACACACGGCCATATCTAGTTCAATTCTGCTTAGGAACCTGACAAGAACAGTAGATCCTCTTCAGTCCAATACACTGTACTTGCTGGGAACAGACGTTAGTGCTATTTGTCCTGTGTAAGGCAATGGCAGCGCAATAGTGACTCTTCTTACCATAAAACAACTCTTGCACGTAGGACTAGAAACTGCATGTGATTCAACTCCATTTAGGACTGGGAAACAAACGCTAGCTCGCCTTACAAGAAACACACTCTGCTTTTGAGAAAAGAGCACTCTTCTACTCTACTGTGTTTCCTATATGGCAAGAACAGTGAGCTTGGTCAGAACAAAAGAACTGTGCTTCCTACACACACGGGCCATATCTAGTTCAACTCTGCTTAGGAAACCAACAAGAACAGTAGCTCCTCTTCAGTCTGATACACTGTACTTGCTGGGAACAGACGCGAGTGCTATTTGTACTGTGTACGGCAATGGGAGCGCAATAGTGACTTTCCTTACCAGAAAACAACTCTTGATCGTAGGACCAGAAACTGCATGTGATTCAACTCCACTTAGGAGTGGGAAACAAATGCTAGGTCGCCTTACATGAAACACACTCTGCATTTGAGAAAAGAGCACTCTTCTACTCTACTGTGTTTCCTATGTGTTCCGAACAGTGAGCTTGCTCAGAACAAAAAAACTGTACTTCCTACTAAAACGCCCATATCTAGTTCAAGTCTGCTTAGGAACCTGACAAGAACAGTATATCCTCTTCAGTCCAATGCACTGTACTTGCTAGGAACAGACACCAGTGCTATTTGTCCTGTGTATGGCAATGGCAGCGCAATAGTGACTCTTCTTACCAGAAAACAACTCTTGCTCGTGGACCAGAAACTGCATGTGATTCAACTCCATTTAGGACTGGGAAACAAACTCTAGCTCGCTTTACAAGAAACACACTCTGCTTTTGAGAAAAGAGCACTCTTCTACTCTACTGTGTTTCCTATAGGGCCAGAACAGTGAGCTTGCTCAGAACAAAAGAACTGTGCTTCCTACACACACGGGCCATATCTAGTTCAACTCTGCTTAGGAAACTGAGAAGAACAGTAGCTCCTCTTCAGTCCAATACACTGTACTTTCTGGGAACAGACGGGAGGGCTATTTGCACTGTGTATGGCAATGGGAGCCCAATAGTGACGTTCCGTACCAGAAAACAACTCTTGCTCGTAGGACCAGAAACTGCATGTGATTCCACTCCATTTAGGACTGGGAAACAAACGGTAGCTCGCCTTACAAGAAACACACTCTGCTTTAGAGAAAAGAGCACTCTTCTACTCTACTGTGTTTCCTATGGGGTCCAAACAGTGAGCTTGCTCAGAACAAAAGAACTGTGCTTCCTACACACACGGACCATATCTAGTTCAAGTCTTCTTAGGAACCTGACAAGAACAGTAGATCCTCTTCAGTCCAATACACTGTACTTGCTGGGAACAGACGCCAGTGCTATTTGTCCTGTGTATGGCAATGACAGCGTAATAGTGACTCTTCTTACCAGAAAACAACTTTGCTCGTAGGACCAGAAACTGCATGTGATTCAACTCCATTTAGGACTGGGAAACAAACTCTAGCTCACTTTACAAGAAACACACTCTGCTTTTGAGAAAAGAGCACTCTTCTACTCTACTGTATTTCCTATAGGGCCAGAACCGTGAGCTTGCTCAGAAAAAAAGAACTGTGCTTCCTACACACACGGGCCATATCTAGTTCAACTCTGCTTAGGAAACTGAGAAGAACAGTAGCTCCTCTTCAGTCCAATACACTGTACTTGCTGGGAACAGACGGGAGGGCTATTTGCACTGTGTATGGCAATGGGAGCGCAATAGTGACTTTCCTTACCAGAAAACAACTCTTGCTCGTAGGACCAGAATCTGCATGTGATTCCACTCCATTTAGGACTGGGAAACAAACGGTAGCTTGCCTTACAAGAAACACACTCTGCTTTAGAGAAAAGAGCACTCTTCTACTCTACTGTGTTTCCTATGGTGTCCAAACAGTGAGCTGGCTCAGAACAAAAGAACTGTGCTTCCTACACACACGGGCCATATCTAGTTCAACTCTGCTTAGGAAACTGACGAGAACAGTAGCTCCTCTTCAGTGTGATACACTGTACTTGCTGGGAAAAGACGAGAGAGCTATTTGCAATGTGTATGGCAAGGGGAGCACAATAGTGACTTTCCTTACCAGTAAACAACTCTTGCTCGTAGGACCAGAAACTGCATGTGATTCAACTCCATTTGGAACTGGGAAACAAACGCTAGCTCGCCTTACAAGAAACACACTCTGCTTTTGAGAAAAGAGCACTCTTCTACTTTACTGTGTTTCCTATAGGGCCAGAACAGTGAGATTGCTCAGAACAAAAGAACTGTGCTTCCTACACACGAGCCCTATCTAGTTCAACTCTGATTAGGAAACTGACAAGAACAGTAGCTCCTCTTCAGTCCGATACACTGTACTTGCTGGGAACAGACGCGAGTGCTATTTGCACTGTGTATGGCAATGGGAGCACATTAGTGACTTTCTTTACCAGAAAACAACTCTTCTTCGTAGGACCAGAAACTGCATGTGATTCAACTCCATTTAACTAGGAAACAAACGCTAGCTCGCCTTACAAAAACACACTCTGCTTTTGAGAAAAGAGCACTCTTCTACTCTACTGTGTTTCCTATAGGGCCAGAAGAGTGAGCTTGCTCAGAACATAAGAACTGTGCTTCCTACACACAAGGGCCATATCATGTTCAACTCTGCTTAGGAAACTGACAAGAACAGTAGCTCCTCTTCAGTCCAATACACTGTACTTGCTGGGAACAGACGCGAGAGCTATTTGCACTGTGTATGGCAAGGGGAGCGCAATAGTGACTTTCCTTACCAGAAAACAACTCATGCTCTTAGGACCAGAAACTGCATGTGATTCAACTCCATTTAGGACTGGGAAACAAATGCTAGCTCGCCTTACAAGAAACACACTCTGTTTTTGAGAAAAGAGCACTCTTCTACTCTACTGTGTTTCCTATGGTGTCCGAACAGTGAGCTTGCTCAGAACAAAAGAACTGTGCTTCCTACACACACGGCCATATCTAGTTCAATTCTGCTTAGGAACCTGACAAGAACAGTAGATCCTCTTCAGTCCAATACACTGTACTTGCTGGGAACAGACGTTAGTGCTATTTGTCCTGTGTAAGGCAATGGCAGCGCAATAGTGACTCTTCTTACCATAAAACAACTCTTGCACGTAGGACTAGAAACTGCATGTGATTCAACTCCATTTAGGACTGGGAAACAAACGCTAGCTCGCCTTACAAGAAACACACTCTGCTTTTGAGAAAAGAGCACTCTTCTACTCTACTGTGTTTCCTATATGGCAAGAACAGTGAGCTTGGTCAGAACAAAAGAACTGTGCTTCCTACACACACGGGCCATATCTAGTTCAACTCTGCTTAGGAAACCAACAAGAACAGTAGCTCCTCCTCAGTCCGATACACTGTACTTGCTGGGAACAGACGCGAGTGCTCTTTGTACTGTGTACGGCAATGGGAGCGCAATAGTGACTTTCCTTACCAGAAAACAACTCTTGATCGTAGGACCAGAAACTGCATGTGATTCAACTCCACTTAGGAGTGGGAAACAAATGCTAGGTCGCCTTACATGAAACACACTCTGCATTTGAGAAAAGAGCACTCTTCTACTCTACTGTGTTTCCTATGTGTTCCGAACAGTGAGCTTGCTCAGAACAAAAAAACTGTACTTCCTACTAAAACGCCCATATCTAGTTCAAGTCTGCTTAGGAACCTGACAAGAACAGTATATCCTCTTCAGTCCAATGCACTGTACTTGCTAGGAACAGACGCCAGTGCTATTTGTCCTGTGTATGGCAATGGCAGCGCAATAGTGACTCTTCTTACCAGAAAACAACTCTTGCTCGTGGACCAGAAACTGCATGTGATTCAACTCCATTTAGGACTGGGAAACAAACTCTAGCTCGCTTTACAAGAAACACACTCTGCTTTTGAGAAAAGAGCACTCTTCTACTCTACTGTGTTTCCTATAGGGCCAGAACAGTGAGCTTGCTCAGAACAAAAGAACTGTGCTTCCTACACACACGGGCCATATCTAGTTCAACTCTGCTTAGGAAACTGAGAAGAACAGTAGCTCCTCTTCAGTCCAATACACTGTACTTTCTGGGAACAGACGGGAGGGCTATTTGCACTGTGTATGGCAATGGGAGCCCAATAGTGACGTTCCGTACCAGAAAACAACTCTTGCTCGTAGGACCAGAAACTGCATGTGATTCCACTCCATTTAGGACTGGGAAACAAACGGTAGCTCGCCTTACAAGAAACACACTCTGCTTTAGAGAAAAGAGCACTCTTCTACTCTACTGTGTTTCCTATGGGGTCCAAACAGTGAGCTTGCTCAGAACAAAAGAACTGTGCTTCCTACACACACGGACCATATCTAGTTCAAGTCTTCTTAGGAACCTGACAAGAACAGTAGATCCTCTTCAGTCCAATACACTGTACTTGCTGGGAACAGACGCCAGTGCTATTTGTCCTGTGTATGGCAATGACAGCGTAATAGTGACTCTTCTTACCAGAAAACAACTCTTGCTCGTAGGACCAGAAACTGCATGTGATTCAACTCCATTTAGGACTGGGAAACAAACTCTAGCTCGCTTTACAAGAAACACACTCTGCTTTTGAGAAAAGAGCACTCTTCTACTCTACTGTATTTCCTATAGGGCCAGAACCGTGAGCTTGCTCAGAAAAAAAGAACTGTGCTTCCTACACACACGGGCCATATCTAGTTCAACTCTGCTTAGGAAACTGAGAAGAACAGTAGCTCCTCTTCAGTCCAATACACTGTACTTGCTGGGAACAGACGGGAGGGCTATTTGCACTGTGTATGGCTATGGGAGCGCAATAGTGACTTTCCTTACCAGAAAACAACTCTTGCTCGTAGGACCAGAAACTGCATGTGATTCCACTCCATTTAGGACTGGGAAACAAACGGTAGCTTGCCTTACAAGAAACACACTCTGCTTTAGAGAAAAGAGCACTCTTCTACTCTACTGTGTTTCCTATGGTGTCCAAACAGTGAGCTGGCTCAGAACAAAAGAACTGTGCTTCCTACACACACGGGCCATATCTAGTTCAACTCTGCTTAGGAAACTGACGAGAACAGTAGCTCCTCTTCAGTGTGATACACTGTACTTGCTGGGAAAAGACGCGAGAGCTATTTGCAATGTGTATGGCAAGGGGAGCGCAATAGTGACTTTCCTTACCAGTAAACAACTCTTGCTCGTAGGACCAGAAACTGCATGTGATTCAACTCCATTTGGAACTGGGAAACAAACGCTAGCTCGCCTTACAAGAAACACAATCTGCTTTTGAGAAAAGAGCACTCTTCTACTTTACTGTGTTTCCTATAGGGCCAGAACAGTGAGATTGCTCAGAACAAAAGAACTGTGCTTCCTACACACGAGCCATATCTAGTTCAACTCTGATTAGGAAACTGACAAGAACAGTAGATCCTCTTCAGTCCGATACACTGTACTTGCTGGGAACAGACGCGAGTGCTATTTGCACTGTGTATGGCAATGGGAGCACATTAGTGACTTTCTTTACCAGAAAACAACTCTTCTTCGTAGGACCAGAAACTGCATGTGATTCAACTCCATTTAACTAGGAAACAAACGCTAGCTCGCCTTACAAAAACACACTCTGCTTTTGAGAAAAGAGCACTCTTCTACTCTACTGTGTTTCCTATAGGGCCAGAAGAGTGAGCTTGCTCAGAACATAAGAACTGTGCTTCCTACACACAAGGGCCATATCATGTTCAACTCTGCTTAGGAAACTGACAAGAACAGTAGCTCCTCTTCAGTCCAATACACTGTACTTGCTGGGAACAGACGCGAGAGCTATTTGCACTGTGTATGGCAAGGGGAGCGCAATAGTGACTTTCCTTACCAGAAAACAACTCATGCTCTTAGGACCAGAAACTGCATGTGATTCAACTCCATTTAGGACTGGGAAACAAATGCTAGCTCGCCTTACAAGAAACACACTCTGTTTTTGAGAAAAGAGCACTCTTCTGCTCTACTGTGTTTCCTATGGTGTCCGAACAGTGAGCTTGCTCAGAACAAAAGAACTGTGCTTCCTACACACACGGCCATATCTAGTTCAATTCTGCTTAGGAACCTGACAAGAACAGTAGATCCTCTTCAGTCCAATACACTGTACTTGCTGGGAACAGACGCCAGTGCTATTTGTCCTGTGTATGGCAATGGCAGCACAATAGTGACTCTTCTTACCAGAAAACAACTCTTGCTTGTAGGACCAGAAACTGCATGTGATTCAACTCCATTTAGGACTGGGAAACAAAAGCTAGCTCACCTTGCAAGAAACACACTCTGCTTTAGAGAAAAGAGCACTCTTCTACTCTACTGTTTTTCCTATAGGGCCAGAACAGTCAGCTTGCTCAGAACAAAAGAACTGTGCTTCCTACACACGAGCCATATCTCGTTCAACTCTGCTTAGGAAACTGAGAAGAACTGTAGCTCCTCTTCAGTCCGATACACTGTACTTGCTGGGAACAGACGCGAGTGCTATTTGCACTGTGTATGTCAATGGGACCTCAATAGTGACTTTCCCTACCAGAAAACAACTCTTGCTCGTAAGACCAGAAACTGCATCTGATTCAACTCCATTTAGGACTGGGAAACAAATGCTAGCTCGCCTTACATGAAACACACTCTGCTTTTGAGAAAAGAGCACTCTTCTACTCTACTGTGTTTCCTATGGGGTCCAAACAGTGAGCTTGCTCAGAACAAAAGAACTGTGCTTCCTACATGCACGAACCATATCTAGTTCAACTCTGCTTAGTAAACTGACAAGAACAGTAGCTCCTATTCAATCCAATACACTGTACTTGCTGGGAAAAGATGCGAGTGCTATTTGCCTTGTGAAGTGCAATGGGAGCGCAATAGTGACTTTCCTTACCACAAAACAACTCTTGTTCATAGGACCAGAAACTGCATGTGATTCAACTCCATTTAGGACTAGGAAACAAATGCTAGCTCGCCTTACAAAAACACACTCTGCTTTTGAGAAAAGAGCACTCTTCTACTCTACTGTGTTTCCTATGTGTTCCGAAAAGTGAGCTTGCTCAGAACAAAAAAACTGTGCTTCCTACACACGGGCCATATCTAGTTCAACTCTGCTTTGGAAACTGACAAGAACAGTAGCTCCTATTCAGTCCAATACACTGTACTTGCTGGGAACAGACGCGAGTGCTATTTGCACTGTGTATGGTAATGGGAGCGCAATAGTGACTTTCCTTACCAGAAAACAACTCTTGCTCCTAAGACCAGAAACTGCATGTGATTCAACTCCATTTAGGACTGGGAAACATACTCTAGCTCCCCTTACATGAAACACACTCTGCTTTTAAGAAAAGAGCACTCTTCTACTCTACTGTGTTTCCTATGTGGTCCGAACAGTACGCTTGCTCAGAACAAAAGAACTGTGCTTCCTACACACACGGGCATATCTAGTTCAACTGTGCTTAGGAAACTGACAAGAACAGTAGCTCCTCTTCCGTCCAATACACTGTACTTGCAGGGAACAGACGCGAGTGCTATTTGCATTGTGTATGGCAGTTGGAGAACAATAGTGACTTGTCTTACAAGAAAACAACTTTTGCTCATAGGACAAAAAACTGCATGTGACTCAATTCCATTTAGGACTGGGAAACAAACGCTAGCTCGCCTTACAAGAAACAAACTCTGCTTTTGAGAAAAGAGCACTCTTCTACTCTACTGTGTTTCCTATGTGTTCCGAACAGTGAGCTTGCTCAGAACAAAAAAACTGTGCTTCCTACACACACGGCCATATCTAGTTCAACTCTGCTTAGGAACCTGACAAGAACAGTAGATCCTCTTCAGTACAATACACTGTACTTGCTGGGAACAGACGCGAGTGCTATTTGCACTGTGTATGGCAATGGGAGCGCAATAGTGACTCTTCATACCAGAAAACAACTCTTGCTCGTAGGACCAGAAACTGCATGGGATTCAACTCCGTTTCTGACTGGGAAACAAACACTAGATAGCCTTACAAGAAACACACTCTGCTTTTGAGAAAAGAGCACTCTTCTACTCTATTGTGTTTCCTATAAGGCCAGAACAGTGAGCTTACTCAGAACAAAAGAACTGTGCTTCCTACACACACGGGCCATATATAGTTCAACTCTGCTTAGGAAACTGACAAGAACAGTAGATCTTCTTCAGTCCAATACACTGTAATTGCGGGGAACAGACGCGAGTGCTATTTGCACTGTCTATGGCAATTGGAGCACAATAGTGACTCGTCTTACCAGAAAACAATTCTTGCTCGTAGGACAAAAAACTGCATGTGACTCAACTCCATTTAGGACTGGGAATCAAATGCTAGCTCGCCTTACAAGAAACACACTCTGCTTTAGAGAAAAGAGCACTCTTCTACTCTACCGTGTTTCCTATGGGGTCAAAACAGTGAGCTTGCTCAGAACAAAAGAACTGTGCTTCCTACACACACGGACCATATCTAGTTCAACTCTGCTTAGTAAACTGACAAGAAGAGTAGCTCCTATTCAGTCCAATACACTGTACTTGCTGGGAAACGGCGCGAGTGCTATTTGCCTTGTGAAGGGCAATGGGAGCGCAATAGTGACTTTCCTTACCAGAAAACAGCTCTTGTTCCTAGGACCAGAAACTGCATGTGATTCAAATCCATTTAGGACTAGGAAAGAAATGCTAGCTCACCTTACAAATACACACTCTGCTTCTGAGAAAAGAGCACTCTTCTACTCTACTGTGTTTCCTATAGGGCCAGAAGAGTGAACTTGCTCAGAACATAAGAACTGTGCTTCCTACACACACGGGCCATATCTAGTTCAACTCTGCTTAGGAAACTGACAAGAACAGTATCTCCTCTTTAGTCTGATACACTGTACTTGCTGGGAACAGATGCGAGAGCTATTTGAACTGTGTATGGCAAGGGGAGCTCAATAGTGACTTTCCTTACCAGTAAACAACTCTTGCTCGTAGGACCAGAAACTGCATGTGATTCAACTCCATTTAGGACTGTGAAACAAATGCTAGCTCGCCTTACATGAAACACACTCTTCTTTTGAGAAAAGAGCACTCTTCTACTCTTCTGTGTTTCCTATAGGGCCAGAACAGTGAGCTTGCTCAGAAAAAAAGAACTGTACTTCCTACACACACGGCCCATATCTAGTTCAACTCTGCTTAGGAAACTGAGAAGAACAGTAGCTCCTTTGCAGTCCAATACACTGTACTTGCTGGGAACAGACATGAGGGCTTTTTGCACTGTGTATGGCAATGGGAGCGCAATAGTTACTTTCCTTACCAGAAAACAGCTCTTGCTCGTAGGACCAGAAACTGCATGTGATTCAACTCCATTTAGGACTGGGAAACAAATGCTAGCTCGCATACATGAAACACACTCTGCTTTTGAGAAAAGAGTACTCTTCTACTCTACTGTGTTTCCTATGGGGTCCGAACAGTGAGTTTGCACAGAAAAAAAAACTGTGCTTCCTACACACACGGCCATATCTAGTTCAACTCTGCTTAGGAAACCAACAAGAACAGTAGCTCCTCTTCAGTCCGATACACTGTACTTGCTGGGAACAGACGCGAGTGCTATTTGTACTGTGTACGGCAATGGGAGCGCAATAGTGACTTTCCTTACCAGAAAACAACTCTTGATCGTAGGACCAGAAACTGCATGTGATTCAACTCCACTTAGGAGTGGGAAACAAATGCTAGGTCGCCTTACATGAAACACACTCTGCATTTGAGAAAAGAGCACTCTTCTACTCTACTGTGTTTCCTATGTGTTCCGAACAGTGAGCTTGCTCAGAACAAAAAAACTGTACTTCCTACTAAAACGCCCATATCTAGTTCAAGTCTGCTTAGGAACCTGACAAGAACAGTATATCCTCTTCAGTCCAATGCACTGTACTTGCTAGGAACAGACACCAGTGCTATTTGTCCTGTGTATGGCAATGGCAGTGCAATAGTGACTCTTCTTACCAGAAAACAACTCTTGCTCGTGGACCAGAAACTGCATGTGATTCAACTCCATTTAGGACTGGGAAACAAACTCTAGCTCGCTTTACAAGAAACACACTCTGCTTTTGAGAAAAGAGCACTCTTCTACTCTACTGTGTTTCCTATAGGGCCAGAACAGTGAGCTTGCTCAGAACAAAAGAACTGTGCTTCCTACACACACGGGCCATATCTAGTTCAACTCTGCTTAGGAAACTGAGAAGAACAGTAGCTCCTCTTCAGTCCAATACACTGTACTTTCTGGGAACAGACGGGAGGGCTATTTGCACTGTGTATGGCAATGGGAGCCCAATAGTGACGTTCCGTACCAGAAAACAACTCTTGCTCGTAGGACCAGAAACTGCATGTGATTCCACTCCATTTAGGACTGGGAAACAAACGGTAGCTCGCCTTACAAGAAACACACTCTGCTTTAGAGAAAAGAGCACTCTTCTACTCTACTGTGTTTCCTATGGGGTCCAAACAGTGAGCTTGCTCAGAACAAAAGAACTGTGCTTCCTACACACACGGACCATATCTAGTTCAAGTCTTCTTAGGAACCTGACAAGAACAGTAGATCCTCTTCAGTCCAATACCTTGTACTTGCTGGGAACAGACGCCAGTGCTATTTGTCCTGTGTATGGCAATGACAGCGTAATAGTGACTCTTCTTACCAGAAAACAACTCTTGCTCGTAGGACCAGAAACTGCATGTGATTCAACTCCATTTAGGACTGGGAAACAAACTCTAGCTCGCTTTACAAGAAACACACTCTGCTTTTGAGAAAAGAGCACTCTTCTACTCTACTGTATTTCCTATAGGGCCAGAACCGTGAGCTTGCTCAGAAAAAAAGAACTGTGCTTCCTACACACACGGGCCATATCTAGTTCAACTCTGCTTAGGAAACTGAGAAGAACAGTAGCTCCTCTTCAGTCCAATACACTGTACTTGCTGGGAACAGACGGGAGGGCTATTTGCACTGTGTATGGCAATGGGAGCGCAATAGTGACTTTCCTTACCAGAAAACAACTCTTGCTCGTAGGACCAGAATCTGCATGTGATTCCACTCCATTTAGGACTGGGAAACAAACGGTAGCTTGCCTTACAAGAAACACACTCTGCTTTAGAGAAAAGAGCACTCTTCTACTCTACTGTGTTTCCTATGGTGTCCAAACAGTGAGCTGGCTCAGAACAAAAGAACTGTGCTTCCTACACACACGGGCCATATCTAGTTCAACTCTGCTTAGGAAACTGACGAGAACAGTAGCTCCTCTTCAGTGTGATACACTGTACTTGCTGGGAAAAGACGCGAGAGCTATTTGCAATGTGTATGGCAAGGGGAGCGCAATAGTGACTTTCCTTACCAGTAAACAACTCTTGCTCGTAGGACCAGAAACTGCATGTGATTCAACTCCATTTGGAACTGGGAAACAAACGCTAGCTCGCCTTACAAGAAACACAATCTGCTTTTGAGAAAAGAGCACTCTTCTACTTTACTGTGTTTCCTATAGGGCCAGAACAGTGAGATTGCTCAGAACAAAAGAACTGTGCTTCCTACACACGAGCCATATCTAGTTCAACTCTGATTAGGAAACTGACAAGAACAGTAGATCCTCTTCAGTCCGATACACTGTACTTGCTGGGAACAGACGCGAGTGCTATTTGCACTGTGTATGGCAATGGGAGCACATTAGTGACTTTCTTTACCAGAAAACAACTCTTCTTCGTAGGACCAGAAACTGCATGTGATTCAACTCCATTTAACTAGGAAACAAACGCTAGCTCGCCTTACAAAAACACACTCTGCTTTTGAGAAAAGAGCACTCTTCTACTCTACTGTGTTTCCTATAGGGCCAGAAGAGTGAGCTTGCTCAGAACATAAGAACTGTGCTTCCTACACACAAGGGCCATATCATGTTCAACTCTGCTTAGGAAACTGACAAGAACAGTAGCTCCTCTTCAGTCCAATACACTGTACTTGCTGGGAACAGACGCGAGAGCTATTTGCACTGTGTATGGCAAGGGGAGCGCAATAGTGACTTTCCTTACCAGAAAACAACTCATGCTCTTAGGACCAGAAACTGCATGTGATTCAACTCCATTTAGGACTGGGAAACAAATGCTAGCTCGCCTTACAAGAAACACACTCTGTTTTTGAGAAAAGAGCACTCTTCTGCTCTACTGTGTTTCCTATGGTGTCCGAACAGTGAGCTTGCTCAGAACAAAAGAACTGTGCTTCCTACACACACGGCCATATCTAGTTCAATTCTGCTTAGGAACCTGACAAGAACAGTAGATCCTCTTCAGTCCAATACACTGTACTTGCTGGGAACAGACGCCAGTGCTATTTGTCCTGTGTATGGCAATGGCAGCACAATAGTGACTCTTCTTACCAGAAAACAACTCTTGCTTGTAGGACCAGAAACTGCATGTGATTCAACTCCATTTAGGACTGGGAAACAAAAGCTAGCTCACCTTGCAAGAAACACACTCTGCTTTAGAGAAAAGAGCACTCTTCTACTCTACTGTTTTTCCTATAGGGCCAGAACAGTCAGCTTGCTCAGAACAAAAGAACTGTGCTTCCTACACACGAGCCATATCTCGTTCAACTCTGCTTAGGAAACTGAGAAGAACTGTAGCTCCTCTTCAGTCCGATACACTGTACTTGCTGGGAACAGACGCGAGTGCTATTTGCACTGTGTATGTCAATGGGACCTCAATAGTGACTTTCCCTACCAGAAAACAACTCTTGCTCGTAAGACCAGAAACTGCATCTGATTCAACTCCATTTAGGACTGGGAAACAAATGCTAGCTCGCCTTACATGAAACACACTCTGCTTTTGAGAAAAGAGCACTCTTCTACTCTACTGTGTTTCCTATGGGGTCCAAACAGTGAGCTTGCTCAGAACAAAAGAACTGTGCTTCCTACATGCACGAACCATATCTAGTTCAACTCTGCTTAGTAAACTGACAAGAACAGTAGCTCCTATTCAATCCAATACACTGTACTTGCTGGGAAAAGATGCGAGTGCTATTTGCCTTGTGAAGTGCAATGGGAGCGCAATAGTGACTTTCCTTACCAGAAAACAACTCTTGTTCATAGGACCAGAAACTGCATGTGATTCAACTCCATTTAGGACTAGGAAACAAATGCTAGCTCGCCTTACAAAAACACACTCTGCTTTTGAGAAAAGAGCACTCTTCTACTCTACTGTGTTTCCTATGTGTTCCGAAAAGTGAGCTTGCTCAGAACAAAAAAACTGTGCTTCCTACACACACGGGCATATCTAGTTCAACTGTGCTTAGGAAACTGACAAGAACAGTAGCTCCTCTTCCGTCCAATACACTGTACTTGCAGGGAACAGACGCGAGTGCTATTTGCATTGTGTATGGCAGTTGGAGAACAATAGTGACTTGTCTTACAAGAAAACAACTTTTGCTCATAGGACAAAAAACTGCATGTGACTCAATTCCATTTAGGACTGGGAAACAAACGCTAGCTCGCCTTACAAGAAACAAACTCTGCTTTTGAGAAAAGAGCACTCTTCTACTCTACTGTGTTTCCTATGTGTTCCGAACAGTGAGCTTGCTCAGAACAAAAAAACTGTGCTTCCTACACACACGGCCATATCTAGTTCAACTCTGCTTAGGAACCTGACAAGAACAGTAGATCCTCTTCAGTACAATACACTGTACTTGCTGGGAACAGACGCGAGTGCTATTTGCACTGTGTATGGCAATGGGAGCGCAATAGTGACTCTTCATACCAGAAAACAACTCTTGCTCGTAGGACCAGAAACTGCATGGGATTCAACTCCGTTTCTGACTGGGAAACAAACACTAGATAGCCTTACAAGAAACACACTCTGCTTTTGAGAAAAGAGCACTCTTCTACTCTATTGTGTTTCCTATAAGGCCAGAACAGTGAGCTTACTCAGAACAAAAGAACTGTGCTTCCTACACACACGGGCCATATATAGTTCAACTCTGCTTAGGAAACTGACAAGAACAGTAGATCTTCTTCAGTCCAATACACTGTAATTGCGGGGAACAGACGCGAGTGCTATTTGCACTGTCTATGGCAATTGGAGCACAATAGTGACTCGTCTTACCAGAAAACAATTCTTGCTCGTAGGACAAAAAACTGCATGTGACTCAACTCCATTTAGGACTGGGAATCAAATGCTAGCTCGCCTTACAAGAAACACACTCTGCTTTAGAGAAAAGAGCACTCTTCTACTCTACCGTGTTTCCTATGGGGTCAAAACAGTGAGCTTGCTCAGAACAAAAGAACTGTGCTTCCTACACACACGGACCATATCTAGTTCAACTCTGCTTAGTAAACTGACAAGAAGAGTAGCTCCTATTCAGTCCAATACACTGTACTTGCTGGGAAACGGCGCGAGTGCTATTTGCCTTGTGAAGGGCAATGGGAGCGCAATAGTGACTTTCCTTACCAGAAAACAGCTCTTGTTCCTAGGACCAGAAACTGCATGTGATTCAAATCCATTTAGGACTAGGAAAGAAATGCTAGCTCACCTTACAAATACACACTCTGCTTCTGAGAAAAGAGCACTCTTCTACTCTACTGTGTTTCCTATAGGGCCAGAAGAGTGAACTTGCTCAGAACATAAGAACTGTGCTTCCTACACACACGGGCCATATCTAGTTCAACTCTGCTTAGGAAACTGACAAGAACAGTAGCTCCTCTTTAGTCTGATACACTGTACTTGCTGGGAACAGATGCGAGAGCTATTTGCACTGTGTATGGCAAGGGGAGCTCAATAGTGACTTTCCTTACCAGTAAACAACTCTTGCTCGTAGGACCAGAAACTGCATGTGATTCAACTCCATTTAGGACTGTGAAACAAATGCTAGCTCGCCTTACATGAAACACACTCTTCTTTTGAGAAAAGAGCACTCTTCTACTCTTCTGTGTTTCCTATAGGGCCAGAACAGTGAGCTTGCTCAGAAAAAAAGAACTGTACTTCCTACACACACGGCCCATATCTAGTTCAACTCTGCTTAGGAAACTGAGAAGAACAGTAGCTCCTTTGCAGTCCAATACACTGTACTTGCTGGGAACAGACATGAGGGCTTTTTGCACTGTGTATGGCAATGGGAGCGCAATAGTTACTTTCCTTACCAGAAAACAGCTCTTGCTCGTAGGACCAGAAACTGCATGTGATTCAACTCCATTTAGGACTGGGAAACAAATGCTAGCTCGCATACATGAAACACACTCTGCTTTTGAGAAAAGAGTACTCTTCTACTCTACTGTGTTTCCTATGGGGTCCGAACAGTGAGTTTGCACAGAAAAAAAAACTGTGCTTCCTACACACACGGCCATATCTAGTTCAACTCTGCTTAGGAAACCAACAAGAACAGTAGCTCCTCTTCAGTCCGATACACTGTACTTGCTGGGAACAGACGCGAGTGCTATTTGTACTGTGTATGGCAATGGGAGCGCAATAGTGACTTTCCTTACCAGAAAACAACTCTTGATCGTAGGACCAGAAACTGCATGTGATTCAACTCCACTTAGGAGTGGGAAACAAATGCTAGGTCGCCTTACATGAAACACACTCTGCATTTGAGAAAAGAGCACTCTTCTACTCTACTGTGTTTCCTATGTGTTCCGAACAGTGAGCTTGCTCAGAACAAAAAAACTGTACTTCCTACTAAAACGCCCATATCTAGTTCAAGTCTGCTTAGGAACCTGACAAGAACAGTATATCCTCTTCAGTCCAATGCACTGTACTTGCTAGGAACAGACACCAGTGCTATTTGTCCTGTGTATGGCAATGGCAGTGCAATAGTGACTCTTCTTACCAGAAAACAACTCTTGCTCGTGGACCAGAAACTGCATGTGATTCAACTCCATTTAGGACTGGGAAACAAACTCTAGCTCGCTTTACAAGAAACACACTCTGCTTTTGAGAAAAGAGCACTCTTCTACTCTACTGTGTTTCCTATAGGGCCAGAACAGTGAGCTTGCTCAGAACAAAAGAACTGTGCTTCCTACACACACGGGCCATATCTAGTTCAACTCTGCTTAGGAAACTGAGAAGAACAGTAGCTCCTCTTCAGTCCAATACACTGTACTTTCTGGGAACAGACGGGAGGGCTATTTGCACTGTGTATGGCAATGGGAGCCCAATAGTGACGTTCCGTACCAGAAAACAACTCTTGCTCGTAGGACCAGAAACTGCATGTGATTCCACTCCATTTAGGACTGGGAAACAAACGGTAGCTCGCCTTACAAGAAACACACTCTGCTTTAGAGAAAAGAGCACTCTTCTACTCTACTGTGTTTCCTATGGGGTCCAAACAGTGAGCTTGCTCAGAACAAAAGAACTGTGCTTCCTACACACACGGACCATATCTAGTTCAAGTCTTCTTAGGAACCTGACAAGAACAGTAGATCCTCTTCAGTCCAATACCTTGTACTTGCTGGGAACAGACGCCAGTGCTATTTGTCCTGTGTATGGCAATGACAGCGTAATAGTGACTCTTCTTACCAGAAAACAACTCTTGCTCGTAGGACCAGAAACTGCATGTGATTCAACTCCATTTAGGACTGGGAAACAAACTCTAGCTCGCTTTACAAGAAACACACTCTGCTTTTGAGAAAAGAGCACTCTTCTACTCTACTGTATTTCCTATAGGGCCAGAACCGTGAGCTTGCTCAGAAAAAAAGAACTGTGCTTCCTACACACACGGGCCATATCTAGTTCAACTCTGCTTAGGAAACTGAGAAGAACAGTAGCTCCTCTTCAGTCCAATACACTGTACTTGCTGGGAACAGACGGGAGGGCTATTTGCACTGTGTATGGCTATGGGAGCGCAATAGTGACTTTCCTTACCAGAAAACAACTCTTGCTCGTAGGACCAGAATCTGCATGTGATTCCACTCCATTTAGGACTGGGAAACAAACGGTAGCTTGCCTTACAAGAAACACACTCTGCTTTAGAGAAAAGAGCACTCTTCTACTCTACTGTGTTTCCTATGGTGTCCAAACAGTGAGCTGGCTCAGAACAAAAGAACTGTGCTTCCTACACACACGGGCCATATCTAGTTCAACTCTGCTTAGGAAACTGACGAGAACAGTAGCTCCTCTTCAGTGTGATACACTGTACTTGCTGGGAAAAGACGAGAGAGCTATTTGCAATGTGTATGGCAAGGGGAGCGCAATAGTGACTTTCCTTACCAGTAAACAACTCTTGCTCGTAGGACCAGAAACTGCATGTGATTCAACTCCATTTGGAACTGGGAAACAAACGCTAGCTCGCCTTACAAGAAACACACTCTGCTTTTGAGAAAAGAGCACTCTTCTACTTTACTGTGTTTCCTATAGGGCCAGAACAGTGAGATTGCTCAGAACAAAAGAACTGTGCTTCCTACACACGAGCCATATCTAGTTCAACTCTGATTAGGAAACTGACAAGAACAGTAGCTCCTCTTCAGTCCGATACACTGTACTTGCTGGGAACAGACGCGAGTGCTATTTGCACTGTGTATGGCAATGGGAGCACATTAGTGACTTTCTTTACCAGAAAACAACTCTTCTTCGTAGGACCAGAAACTGCATGTGATTCAACTCCATTTAACTAGGAAACAAACGCTAGCTCGCCTTACAAAAACACACTCTGCTTTTGAGAAAAGAGCACTCTTCTACTCTACTGTGTTTCCTATAGGGCCAGAAGAGTGAGCTTGCTCAGAACATAAGAACTGTGCTTCCTACACACAAGGGCCATATCATGTTCAACTCTGCTTAGGAAACTGACAAGAACAGTAGCTCCTCTTCAGTCCAATACACTGTACTTGCTGGGAACAGACGCGAGAGCTATTTGCACTGTGTATGGCAAGGGGAGCGCAATAGTGACTTTCCTTACCAGAAAACAACTCATGCTCTTAGGACCAGAAACTGCATGTGATTCAACTCCATTTAGGACTGGGAAACAAATGCTAGCTCGCCTTACAAGAAACACACTCTGTTTTTGAGAAAAGAGCACTCTTCTACTCTACTGTGTTTCCTATGGTGTCCGAACAGTGAGCTTGCTCAGAACAAAAGAACTGTGCTTCCTACACACACGGCCATATCTAGTTCAATTCTGCTTAGGAACCTGACAAGAACAGTAGATCCTCTTCAGTCCAATACACTGTACTTGCTGGGAACAGACGTTAGTGCTATTTGTCCTGTGTAAGGCAATGGCAGCGCAATAGTGACTCTTCTTACCATAAAACAACTCTTGCACGTAGGACTAGAAACTGCATGTGATTCAACTCCATTTAGGACTGGGAAACAAACGCTAGCTCGCCTTACAAGAAACACACTCTGCTTTTGAGAAAAGAGCACTCTTCTACTCTACTGTGTTTCCTATATGGCAAGAACAGTGAGCTTGGTCAGAACAAAAGAACTGTGCTTCCTACACACACGGGCCATATCTAGTTCAACTCTGCTTAGGAAACCAACAAGAACAGTAGCTCCTCTTCAGTCTGATACACTGTACTTGCTGGGAACAGACGCGAGTGCTATTTGTACTGTGTACGGCAATGGGAGCGCAATAGTGACTTTCCTTACCAGAAAACAACTCTTGATCGTAGGACCAGAAACTGCATGTGATTCAACTCCACTTAGGAGTGGGAAACAAATGCTAGGTCGCCTTACATGAAACACACTCTGCATTTGAGAAAAGAGCACTCTTCTACTCTACTGTGTTTCCTATGTGTTCCGAACAGTGAGCTTGCTCAGAACAAAAAAACTGTACTTCCTACTAAAACGCCCATATCTAGTTCAAGTCTGCTTAGGAACCTGACAAGAACAGTATATCCTCTTCAGTCCAATGCACTGTACTTGCTAGGAACAGACGCCAGTGCTATTTGTCCTGTGTATGGCAATGGCAGCGCAATAGTGACTCTTCTTACCAGAAAACAACTCTTGCTCGTGGACCAGAAACTGCATGTGATTCAACTCCATTTAGGACTGGGAAACAAACTCTAGCTCGCTTTACAAGAAACACACTCTGCTTTTGAGAAAAGAGCACTCTTCTACTCTACTGTGTTTCCTATAGGGCCAGAACAGTGAGCTTGCTCAGAACAAAAGAACTGTGCTTCCTACACACACGGGCCATATCTAGTTCAACTCTGCTTAGGAAACTGAGAAGAACAGTAGCTCCTCTTCAGTCCAATACACTGTACTTTCTGGGAACAGACGGGAGGGCTATTTGCACTGTGTATGGCAATGGGAGCCCAATAGTGACGTTCCGTACCAGAAAACAACTCTTGCTCGTAGGACCAGAAACTGCATGTGATTCCACTCCATTTAGGACTGGGAAACAAACGGTAGCTCGCCTTACAAGAAACACACTCTGCTTTAGAGAAAAGAGCACTCTTCTACTCTACTGTGTTTCCTATGGGGTCCAAACAGTGAGCTTGCTCAGAACAAAAGAACTGTGCTTCCTACACACACGGACCATATCTAGTTCAAGTCTTCTTAGGAACCTGACAAGAACAGTAGATCCTCTTCAGTCCAATACACTGTACTTGCTGGGAACAGACGCCAGTGCTATTTGTCCTGTGTATGGCAATGACAGCGTAATAGTGACTCTTCTTACCAGAAAACAACTCTTGCTCGTAGGACCAGAAACTGCATGTGATTCAACTCCATTTAGGACTGGGAAACAAACTCTAGCTCGCTTTACAAGAAACACACTCTGCTTTTGAGAAAAGAGCACTCTTCTACTCTACTGTATTTCCTATAGGGCCAGAACCGTGAGCTTGCTCAGAAAAAAAGAACTGTGCTTCCTACACACACGGGCCATATCTAGTTCAACTCTGCTTAGGAAACTGAGAAGAACAGTAGCTCCTCTTCAGTCCAATACACTGTACTTGCTGGGAACAGACGGGAGGGCTATTTGCACTGTGTATGGCAATGGGAGCGCAATAGTGACTTTCCTTACCAGAAAACAACTCTTGCTCGTAGGACCAGAAACTGCATGTGATTCAACTCCATTTAGGACTGGGAAACAAACGGTAGCTTGCCTTACAAGAAACACACTCTGCTTTAGAGAAAAGAGCACTCTTCTACTCTACTGTGTTTCCTATGGTGTCCAAACAGTGAGCTGGCTCAGAACAAAAGAACTGTGCTTCCTACACACACGGGCCATATCTAGTTCAACTCTGCTTAGGAAACTGACGAGAACAGTAGCTCCTCTTCAGTGTGATACACTGTACTTGCTGGGAAAAGACGAGAGAGCTATTTGCAATGTGTATGGCAAGGGGAGCGCAATAGTGACTTTCCTTACCAGTAAACAACTCTTGCTCGTAGGACCAGAAACTGCATGTGATTCAACTCCATTTGGAACTGGGAAACAAACGCTAGCTCGCCTTACAAGAAACACACTCTGCTTTTGAGAAAAGAGCACTCTTCTACTTTACTGTGTTTCCTATAGGGCCAGAACAGTGAGATTGCTCAGAACAAAAGAACTGTGCTTCCTACACACGAGCCATATCTAGTTCAACTCTGATTAGGAAACTGACAAGAACAGTAGCTCCTCTTCAGTCCGATACACTGTACTTGCTGGGAACAGACGCGAGTGCTATTTGCACTGTGTATGGCAATGGGAGCACATTAGTGACTTTCTTTACCAGAAAACAACTCTTCTTCGTAGGACCAGAAACTGCATGTGATTCAACTCCATTTAACTAGGAAACAAACGCTAGCTCGCCTTACAAAAACACACTCTGCTTTTGAGAAAAGAGCACTCTTCTACTCTACTGTGTTTCCTATAGGGCCAGAAGAGTGAGCTTGCTCAGAACATAAGAACTGTGCTTCCTACACACAAGGGCCATATCATGTTCAACTCTGCTTAGGAAACTGACAAGAACAGTAGCTCCTCTTCAGTCCAATACACTGTACTTGCTGGGAACAGACGCGAGAGCTATTTGCACTGTGTATGGCAAGGGGAGCGCAATAGTGACTTTCCTTACCAGAAAACAACTCATGCTCTTAGGACCAGAAACTGCATGTGATTCAACTCCATTTAGGACTGGGAAACAAATGCTAGCTCGCCTTACAAGAAACACACTCTGTTTTTGAGAAAAGAGCACTCTTCTACTCTACTGTGTTTCCTATGGTGTCCGAACAGTGAGCTTGCTCAGAACAAAAGAACTGTGCTTCCTACACACACGGCCATATCTAGTTCAATTCTGCTTAGGAACCTGACAAGAACAGTAGATCCTCTTCAGTCCAATACACTGTACTTGCTGGGAACAGACGTTAGTGCTATTTGTCCTGTGTAAGGCAATGGCAGCGCAATAGTGACTCTTCTTACCATAAAACAACTCTTGCACGTAGGACTAGAAACTGCATGTGATTCAACTCCATTTGGAACTGGGAAACAAACGCTAGCTCGCCTTACAAGAAACACACTCTGCTTTTGAGAAAAGAGCACTCTTCTACTCTACTGTGTTTCCTATATGGCAAGAACAGTGAGCTTGGTCAGAACAAAAGAACTGTGCTTCCTACACACACGGGCCATATCTAGTTCAACTCTGCTTAGGAAACCAACAAGAACAGTAGCTCCTCTTCAGTCCGATACACTGTACTTGCTGGGAACAGACGCGAGTGCTATTTGTACTGTGTACGGCAATGGGAGGGCAATAGTGACTTTCCTTACCAGAAAACAACTCTTGATCGTAGGACCAGAAACTGCATGTGATTCAACTCCACTTAGGAGTGGGAAACAAATGCTAGGTCGCCTTACATGAAACACACTCTGCATTTGAGAAAAGAGCACTCTTCTACTCTACTGTGTTTCCTATGTGTTCCGAACAGTGAGCTTGCTCAGAACAAAAAAACTGTACTTCCTACTAAAACGCCCATATCTAGTTCAAGTCTGCTTAGGAACCTGACAAGAACAGTATATCCTCTTCAGTCCAATGCACTGTACTTGCTAGGAACAGACGCCAGTGCTATTTGTCCTGTGTATGGCAATGGCAGCGCAATAGTGACTCTTCTTACCAGAAAACAACTCTTGCTCGTGGACCAGAAACTGCATGTGATTCAACTCCATTTAGGACTGGGAAACAAACTCTAGCTCGCTTTACAAGAAACACACTCTGCTTTTGAGAAAAGAGCACTCTTCTACTCTACTGTGTTTCCTATAGGGCCAGAACAGTGAGCTTGCTCAGAACAAAAGAACTGTGCTTCCTACACACACGGGCCATATCTAGTTCAACTCTGCTTAGGAAACTGAGAAGAACAGTAGCTCCTCTTCAGTCCAATACACTGTACTTTCTGGGAACAGACGGGAGGGCTATTTGCACTGTGTATGGCAATGGGAGCCCAATAGTGACGTTCCGTACCAGAAAACAACTCTTGCTCGTAGGACCAGAAACTGCATGTGATTCCACTCCATTTAGGACTGGGAAACAAATGCTAGCTCGCCTTACAAGAAACACACTCTGCTTTAGAGAAAAGAGCACTCTTCTACTCTACTGTGTTTCCTATGGGGTCCAAACAGTGAGCTTGCTCAGAA